>NC_056677.1:74633832-74696339 GCF_018350195.1 Panthera tigris | reverse complement strand
TTAAAGAAACCTAAAGGAGGTTAAAAAAAGCAAGACATATGAATATCTGGGAAAAGAGGATTCCAGGCAAATAAAATAGCAAGAACAAAGTTTCTAATACAGAAATGTTTGGTATGCTTAATGTGTGTAATGAATAGCAAGGAGGCCAGTGTGGCTACAGTGGAATAATCAAGAAAGATAGAAGTATATGAGATTAGGGAAGAGGCACAAGACTTATCAGATTATATAGGGTCTTCCAGAGCATTATGAATATACTGACATTTATTATAATTGAGATGGTAAGAAATTGGAAAATTTTGAACATAGGAGAAATGTGATCTGACTTGAGTTCTTAAAGATTTCTCTAGATGTCATGTAAATATATTAAGGACAATAGGAAATGTTAGGGTCACTTGCTAGAAAACCATTTTAATAATCTGGGAGAGAGATGATGGTGGCTTGGAGAAGAATGGTAGAAGTAAAGTAGTCAAAACATGCTGGATGCTGTATATTTCAAAGGTAGAGCCCATATAAACTATTGAAGTTAGGATATATGGTATGACAGAAACAGGAGTCAAGAGTGATCCAAAGTTTTTGCAGGAGCACCTGAGTTTGCAAATCCTTAAGAAAAGCAAATTTTGAGGAAATCAGGAGTTGAGTGTTGAGCATATTAAATCAAAAATGTCTTTATACATCTAGGTGAAAATTCCAGAGTTTGTGAAAATGCCAGAGTTTAGAGAAGTATGATCTGGGGATATTAATTTGGAAGTCATCAGGATATAGATATTTTTAAAGCCACAAGGCAGTATGAGCCGAACAAGAGTGTGGGACTACTTAGGAAAGATAGGTTGTTTAAAGACTTGAGGTCCAGGAAGAGAATTGAAGAAAGTAATTCAAGTATGAGTGAGTGGTCAACTACTTGCAGATAGGTCAAGTAAGATAAACATTTCAAACTTATCATTGGATATAGCAACACAGAGATAAGTATTGACCTTGATCATTGGATATAGCAACACAGAGATAAGTATTGACCTTGCTATAACTATTTCAGTGGAGTGGTAGGTGAAACTCCTGACATTGGAGGGGGAATAAAATGTCTATCAATCTTTCCAAACATTTTTCAGATTTCTACAACCATAGTATCTCTAATTGCTTTCTGAATAAACTGAAAAGGACACAATGATAAAAGCATAGAATTCATTTTTAACACTGCCTATTTCACTAAGTAAACTAGATACAAATAAACACTTTCTTGATGAGCAACTGACTTTTTTTTTTAATACCAAAGCTTTTTCAATGAGACTGAACATTTTTATTTCACTTTCTTTCTCCATATCATTCCAATATATGGATGAGTAGTTTAAACATGTGCCTTTTTTGTATGCATGTTATTATGGTCAGTTGAAATATGATTTTTCAACTCGATTTTTGAAATTCAGATGTGTTAAAAATTTCACAAGTTTGTGTCGTTGTTAGAGATATATTTATAAAATGAAATGAAAGAAAAGCAAAAATCCTTCTGAAAAGAGGGTTAATGGGAATATTCTGCCTTTTGAAAATTTAACTCTGATGACTATATGTCTTTATGTGACATACTATATTAATATTCACGTGTTTTAAATTGTTCATATCATCTTGTTTTCATGTACAAATAAAATGGAAAATCAAGTAATAATCCAAATGCTTTAAAATTACAATATCCACCTTTTACTTCTATTAGTTAAAAATTTTAGGGAATGTAATCTTTTGCTTGGATTAGTGAAATTGTTTCATTGTACCTTCTTTGTATATGTGACATAACATGAGAGCTATTCTTGATTAACTACATAAATATATGGCTTAGCATACATGAGGGGAAAAGCTGATGGAAAAAAAAGTAGACTTATTACTTGAAAAAAATTCATCTGAATCTATGTGTTTAGGTAGTATTAATGATGGTAGTGAAAAATGTCCTTGCCTATTTGTTATAAAGTATTTCATTTAATCCTAAAATATTCTCTTAGATTTGAACCAAAAAAAAAATCCTTTCCTTTAAAACTTTTATTGTTAATAATAGTGAATTTCTTTTTTACATAAAATAAATGGTAAAATGCATTCTTTAAATTAGTAGATTAAAACTTTTAAACTTCAAAACTTTTCCCATTAGTTGGGAAATATCTGTCTATACAAAAGATATTCTCCCTTATCTTTAGTAGATTAATATGAAACAATATATGTGGACTACTGAATAAGTTTTAGAATGCAAAAACCAAGGAATACAGGACATGGGAAGTAAAAGTCTGCACAATTATCTGATGAATTTTAAGCAAGGTAAATAATCAATTTAGAGATGGTGGATCTTTAAATATGCATTTCTTAATTGCATGAATTCACCATAGTATTTTGCCACTTTCACAATGTTTAAGGTATGGAGACATACCAGTAGGCCACTGATTCAAGTAATACAGAATAATATCACAAGAATATTAATGCTAAATAAATTAATTGGTTCAAATTCTTGAGATATGTCTGTAGGTAAATTTGATTCTATGGCTATAGAATATCTGAAGGAAAACAAGAATGAATGCAAATAACAAACATAAATGGAACATCAACAGTTATTTTAGTTTACTGAATAATATTCACTGCTGTGTGTTTATGATAAGCTACAAAATTCAGACATTATTTTTCAATTTTAATTATTTTGACAGTCATTGAGGGCCTTTCAGATTATAGCAAGAATTTTAGTACCTGGAATTTTATTCTACCTGGATTTCTACTGTTTACAAAATAAATTTCAAATTATTTCTGGAAAAGACACCTTTGGTTTTTTCACTTGTAAATTTTTATCTTTAAAATCATGGAAAAACAAACTGAATTCCTCTCACAGCTCATTTATCTATGGCTTTTAATAATCTTTCTCTGAAACGAAGACATTCCTGGATAAAAGTGGTGGTAGCTGGTAGGAAATGTTGGAGTAACAAAACCAAAACAAATATTCATTACTAGCAAATGTAGAAAATAGTACAAATTGTATATATATAATATTTATAATATACTTATATAATACTATATTACATAGGTATATATATTTATGAACATAAATATATGTAACTATATACATTCATAAATAAGATATATATATATATATATATCCATAAATAAGAATTGTTTAAGTGATTATAACATAAAATTCTTACAACCATTTAAAAATATGTACAAAAATTGGTTCAACTAAATCATTTTGTTTTGTTTGAAAATTGCACTGAAATTCAGGAATTCAACTAAGGAAATGACTGTTATGTTTGCACATCTTCCAGTACTTCAAACATCAAAATATCTTCCCAAAATTCATATGAACAAGTCTCAGAGTGTAAAAATTTATTTTGCTAAATAATGGCAAATTTTAAAGTGGGTCCATCATTCAGCTGACTTGTTCTGTTTAATTGCCTACTGGGATATAGGCCACCTCTAGGGGGTGAAAGGGTTATAGATCATCTCCATTCTGGATTCAAGCCCCAAAGAAACTTTTGTAATGAAGTTAGAATGTGCCTCTATATTTGCTGAGATTTTAACATCTGCTAACAACTAGACTCATTACTTATACAAGAACTGCCACACCAAAGAAATGTGAGCACAAGGTACCATGCCCCAAACTAAGTTTGAATTAAAGATCACTGGACTTATAATTTATAGTTTAAAACAACCACTAGTTATAGCAAGGACTATGTTGCCACACACACACACACACACACACACACACGAGTAAAAAAAAAAAAAGGTGCAGAAACCTGTCCTAAGGATCTGTGGTGTATGTTCTAGAGAACATTAAAGAACATGGCAGAAGCTATTAACACAGGTAGGGTTATTATATTATGTTCACACATGTAACTTTTCTCTTTTTTCACTCCTACTTAGAAGTGGCAGACAGCTTGAATTACAGAACTGCATATGGTTTTATGAGTAAGGATATGAAGGTTAGCTTTCAAATTTGGAAAACTTTCTGCTTGTTGAATATGAATTGCATTTTTGAAACAATATTCCCTAATATATTGCACATTGAATAAATGTGTGCATTAGTGGTCATTATAGGAATAGAAGAAAGTTAAACTTGGAAAATTAAGAAAGCTTTACTTTTCAAGTAACTCAGCACATTGCCTAAAAATATATATAAGCCTGTGATGTGACTAAACCATTAAATTCCTGTGGCATTTTCAGTGAGGATTTTAAAGCTCTACTGAAATCCATTATGATGAATGGTAAGAATCAAGTCAAAAGTATCTTCGAATCTACTTTTGTCCAGACCCAATCTGAGAAACCAGTCCCTAGGTACATCCTAAGTTTTTGGAAACCAAGGTGGCATTCCATTGATGAACCATATATCAGTTGCTCTTGTTCAGTTTGTTTATTTCAGAAAGTTTATTACTTGGAAGTGTGTTATAGTGGAAAAGAGTATGTAAAAAACTGGGAGTTTGGATTCTGGTTTTATTTTTGCCACTAAATTCTGTGGTTTTAAGACAGTTACGTTGACTGTTAAATAAAAAAAAATGCAGTATTTAATAAAGGAGGAAACCAACCTGAATAGTTTGCCTTCATGGAATTATAGTTTGGAAAGTTCTTATTTTGAGGATTTTACGTTATCACAGAGGTGTGTGACAACTTAGGGAATACATGTACATTTTTGTATGTGTGTGTGCCCTTTTCAGGGGAGAATATCTTCAGTTAGCAGTAATTTCTATGTATCATTCACATGTTTCAAAAATTAGAAATTTAACTAACAGTACTTAATATTTTAATCCTAAGACC
This sequence comes from Panthera tigris, assembly GCF_018350195.1. Classification (NCBI taxonomy): domain Eukaryota; kingdom Metazoa; phylum Chordata; class Mammalia; order Carnivora; family Felidae; genus Panthera; species Panthera tigris. Next base: position 74,691,575 of record NC_056677.1, on the reverse strand, counting down.
CACTAGGGTCGCTTATTAATCATCCAAAATTATGGCATAGATTTCATGGTTTTCTTTCAAAATCAGAATATTTTTTAAGGTAAATTGAACTTTATACTAGTCTGTGGAAGTTTTTCAAGGAAGATGCAGATGAACAATATCCGCCTTTCTTCTCCTTGAGGGATTAAACGACATTTTTAAAGTTTTGCATATTTTAGATGCTTTTATACTACAACGAAGCTTCTTAGAATTATTCTGTTGTGGTTAACCACATTTAATAGCAGCTGGGAACTATAATTTTTCACTACTGAAGCACAAGGAACTATAAATAAGTTATAATTTTGCATACTTGGTAGAATAAAATTTGGTTAAGGCTTTACATCTGAAAATCAAGTAATAACATTTATTTTAGGTAGTTTAAGGACTTAACTATATGTATCCAAGAGGTTTCAGAAAAATAGGTGAAAGATGAATAGTATACAGACTTATACATTTATCATACATCATTCTTAGACAATTAAATCTTTTTTAAAATAATTCTTTGCTTCAGCATGCAATTATCTCAAATCTACATTTCCAACTATGACTTAACTCTTTATTCAGCATTTGAGTCCTTACATTTTCTCATTCTCACATGCATGTGTCATTGATACCCATAACCTAATAAAAACTGAACTCATCATGAACCATCAATACTCAGCCATTTTCTGATAGCCATCGTGATCATTATCATTATCAGTCTAAATGTCACTTTGGTAGCTTTTATTCTTAGTGTAAACTTAAATTCAAGAAAGACTCAAGTAAAATCATTACATTCTCCTCCAAGGCAACCAAGAAAATTTTCACCTTTTGTTCTTTTATCCCTGTTTGCCTATTTAAAACTGGGTTTTATGAGTTTTTTTTTTTAATCTGCTTATATCATTTTTTTTTTAAATCACACTTGTCTGTAGTCTCTTGTTTTTAGGATTTCCCGTGACACTAAAAATAAAAGTAGCTTCTCCTTTGCCCCAATTCCCTTTCAAGATTCTGAAGATTATTGTATCTATCATTTTCCTTAATAGGTAGGCTCTGATTTTTATTCTCAGTTTACTAAAACTTCTTTCTTAGCTGAGCAATTGTTTCCTGATTTCAGTTTTTCATTGCAGTTTTAAAAACTTTAATCTTTATTTATTTTTCAGAGAGAGAGAGAGACAGACAGACAGAGTATGAGCAGGGGAGGAACAGAGAGAGAGGGAAACACAGAATCTGAAGCAGGCTCCAGGCTCCGAGCTGTCAGCACAAAGCCTGAGGTGAGACTGGAACTCACCAACCACAAGATCATGACCTGAGCCAAAGTCAGATGCTTAACTGACTGAGCCACCCAGGCACCCCATGTTTTTCATCACATTTTTAAAAATAGAGTTACAAATATATTTGGAAGTCACAGATTTTAAAATCAGACTGGGAAAAAAATCATGTATACCAATGAAGAAACTAAGGTCTTTATATATTTATTTTTCTGTGTCTACTTCTCTGGTGTATATTGAGGTCATCAATAATGTATGACCTGATTAATTATGGCTGCTTGTTTTCAAAGAGGAGCTAAGTTATATTATTTGCCTTGCCATATTCTATCATTGTCTGCCCCTAACGAATTCAGAAATTACAAAAAGAAATTTAAAGCAATGATTGCTTCAAACAAACAAACAAACACAATGAATGGTTCTTTCTATCTTTTTTATTCTAAAAAATCACACAATAGGGTCTTTTCCATGGTTATTCAGGTCTTTAGCACTATGATCAGTACAGATCTACTTGCAGTAAGTCCTAGACTTCCAGGATTTGTCATCTAAAAGTGATACAATCTCAAAGTCAATATCCTACACTGATTTATGTTTTAGGACTCCAGAAAGAAGTCTAGTGCCTTTTCTGGTATTATTTAGGTAAAATGGCTCTTTAATTACAATCTAATGGGAAGTAATGTGATTTGAGATATTCCATCTGGTCATGGAAGATTAAGAAAATGGAAAAATTTTTGGAAGAGGTAAAATTTTGTTCAAAACAATGAAAATTTAAAATTTTAACATACTGAAACAATTTTCTGGATACATAAAACATAAATTGTCAATTATTTGGATATTTTATGGAAAGTTATCTTGTAAAGGAAGTTCATGACTATAATTACATGGACAGTGCCTTAAATACTTTTGTAATGAACATGTAATGTCCATTTTAGTCCAGAAGCTTGGTTCCTACATATGCTTTGAAAGCGTAAGCAGAACTATAGTTGTATTAACTGCATTATTAACTGAGCTTCACATTTGGTTTTGTTCCTTAATTTTGTTTTGTGTACTTATAACATCATGCATGATCAACCATTGACTCTGTTTTTTTTTTTTTACACCTACCCCTTATTTACGCACAGATTGTAGAAAGCTAATGGGAACTTGATGGTAATATTTGTCTTGAAATCTGATGTACCTGATTGTACAGGGTCTCAAATGGAGCCTCATTGTCTGGAAGAATGCATACCTCTGGATTGTTTCACATTCACTTCCTTTCCCAAACATATATAAGCTGTACCTAGGCTCAACAGAACAAAGCAGCTTTGGGAATGATACCTTGCCTTCTTATTGTACTATTCTTCTGGTAATAAAGCTTTCTTTGCTTCAAAACCAGTCTCTGACTTTGGCTTACTGTGCATCAGGTGCATGGACAGGTTTGTATTTAGTAACACAGTGACTGCAATGTTTCGAAACATGTAATGATAGGACTTCTTCATTTTAAACATAGAAAGACTCTATATTATTTTAAGAACAATCTCAGGGTTTTTCTAAGGAACTAATTTTTTCGGAATCCATCCACTGCTTTGATCAGTATTCTACACTTAACTAGCAGTAACTGTGTGCTGAAATTGTGCATGGATTAAACATGGTTACAAGGGTTTTTGTTTTGTTTTGTTTTGTTTCTCTTCTAGTGAATTTTGGGCAATGGGACACATAGCTTCACTAGTAATCTAAAGTCAATTAACTGTTTATTTTTATTTTTTAACTTTATTTATTTATTTTGAGAGAGGGGGAGAAAGAATGGGGGGAGGGGCAGAGAAAGAAGTAGAGACAGAGTCCTAAGTAGCCACACGGGGCTCAATATCATGAACTGTGGGATCAGGACCTGAGCTGAAATCAAAAGTCAGACACTTAACTGACTGAACTACCCAGGCACCCTGTCAATTATTTTTTTTCAACTAAAATCTTAATGAGGCCAATATACCTTGGCGCTAAAAACTATAAATGATAACTGTAAGGAAATTTCCTCAACCTGATAAAAGTCAACTATGAAATAAACACAGCTAACATCATACTTAATGGTGAAAGTCCAAATACTCCCTTGGTAAGGTAAGATCTATCTATCATCTATCTATCTATCTATCTATCTATCTAGATCTGTTCTAACACTTTAACATCACACTGGAAATTCTAACTAGAATAATTAAGCAAAAAAAAAAAAAAAAAGAAATAAACAACATCTGGCTCGGAAAGGAAGAAGTACCACTACCTCTATTTGAAGATGACAGCGTCTTGTATATAGAAAATCCTAACTGAATTTCTATACAGTAACAATGAATATACAAAAGTAAAATTAAGAGAATAATTTCATTCACAATAATATCTAAAGGATAAAATCCATAGGAATAAATGTAGTAAAAGAAGTACAAAACTTGTATACTAGAAATTCAAAACACTGTGAAATAAATCAGAGAAGTTCCAAATAAATGGAAAGATATCCCTGTTCATAGATAACAACACTTAATATTGTTAAAATGACAAAACTCTTCAAACTGATCTACAGATTCAATGCAATCCCTATTATAATTCCAACTGCATAATTTTTTTAAAACTTGAGGGGGTGATCCTAAATATCATATGGAAATACACTGAACTCAAAAATAACCAAAGCCATCTTGAAAAAAAACAATGGAGACAGAATTCTCAATTTCAAAACTTGCTATGAAGCAAGAATCTCAAAAGAATACAGTACTGAAAATAAGAGGCAGACATATAGATCGATAGAACATAATTAAAGTCCATACATAAACCGTTGCATTTACAGTCAATTTCTTTGGACAGAGGTATCAAGAGAAGTCATTGCAAAAAAAAAAAAAAAAAAAAAGTCTTCTAAACAAATGTTGCTCATAGGTCTAAATTTAAAAGCTGAAACTATAAACTCAGATAAGAAGATACAGAAGGAAGTTGTCATGACCGTGGGTTAGGCAAGGCCTTCCCAGATATGACACTAAAAGCACAAGTATTCAAAGAAAAGTAAAAGACACTTTCATGCTTCAAATTATACCACAAATAAAGTGAAAAGACAACTCACAGAAATGGGGAAAATAATTGCAACTCATATATATGATGATGGACTAGCATCCAGAGTATTTAAAGAATTTTTACAAATTAATAAAAAAGGATAAATAAGAATAGATGTTTTTCCAAAAATAATATAAAAATGGACAAAAAGTATATGAAAAGATGCTTAATGTCATTAGTCATCAGGGAAATGCAAATTAAAACTACAATGAGATACCACATTACACATGCTAGAATCTAAAGGATGGCTATAATCAAAAAGACAAATAACATGTGTTTTTGAGGAGGAGAAATTGGAACTCTCAAACATTACTATTGGGAATGTAGTAGAATAGTGCAGGTGCTTTGAAAAATAGTTTCTTTCTGAAAAGGTGAAACATTGAGTTACCCTATGACCCAAAATTCCACTTTTAGAGAATTGAAAACATATGTCTACACAAAAATTTATACATAAATGTTCACAGAGCATTATTCATAATAATCATGAAGTGGAAATAATCCAAATGTCTATCAACTGATGAATGGATAAAAAAGGTGGTATATTCATACATTGTGATAATATTCACTCATAAAAAAATGAAGTACTAAATACATGCCAAAATGTGGATGAAACCTTGAAAATACTATGCTAAGTTAAAGAAGTCAGACAAAAAAGGCCATTTATCCAGGTGCCTCTGTGGCGTAGTCGGCTAAGCGTCTGACTCTTGATTTTGGCTCAGGTTATGATCTCATGATTTGTGAGTTCATTCCCCACATTGGGTTCTCTGCTGTCAGCACAGATCTACCTTCAGATCCTCTGTTCCCCTCTCTCTCTGCCCCTCCCCTATTCACACATGTGCTCTGGTGTTCTCTCTCTCAAAATAAATAGAACTTAATTTTTTTTAATTTTCTAATGTCTATTTGTTTTGAGAGACAGAGAGGGTGGAGGAGGGGCAGAAAGAGGGGGAGAGAGAGAATCCCAGGCAGGCTCTGTGCTGTCAGCTCAGAGCCCGATGTGGGGCTCAAACTCGTAAACCGTGAGATCATGACCTGAGCTGAAACCAAGAGTCGGACCCTTCACGGACTGAGCCACCCAGGTGCCCCAACACTAAAAAAAAAAAAAAAAAAAAAAAAAAAAAAAAAAAATTAAAAAATTTAAATAAACATTTAAAAAAGGCCACTTATTATTTGGTTACATTTATATAAAATGTCCCAAATAGACAGATCTATAGAGACAGGGGTTGCCTAGGTATGCAGGGATTTGGAAGAAACGGTGATTTAGTAATAATTGGTACTGGGTTTTTTTCAGAGTGATAGGAAAGTTGTAAAATCCATTGTGATTCTTGTTACAAACTTGGTGAATATACTAAAAACTGTTGAATTGTACACTTTAAATGAGTTAAATTTACATTATGTAATTTGTATCTCAATAAAGCTGTTATAAAGAAACACAATTTTTAAAAAAATATTCAGCATTAATTTAACAACCATTTTGTGAATATCTATGTTAGACTTCTCAACCTTGAGTGCATATTAGAATCACCTAAAATTCACTTAAAATGTCAATATGCAGACTGTTTCAAACCACAGTAATTCTATCAAAATCTCTGAGTTTATGACCATGGCATCGGTATTTTAAAGCTTTTAGGCAAATATTTGTACAGCCAAGGTAAGGAAACAGTGTAAATGTAAAAAAAAAAAAAAAAAAAAAAATCTTCTGGACATTGAACTAAGTGACTCTGAATCTCAGTTTCTTTAATTTTTTTTAATCTAATGTTTACTTATTTTTGAGAGAGACAGAGACAGAGTGTGAGCAGGGGAGGGACAGAGAAAAAGGGAGACAGAATCTGAACAGCCTCCAGGCTCTGAGCTGTTAGCACAGAGCCCGACATGGGGCTTGAACTCACAAACCGTGAGATCATGCCCTGAGCCGAAGTTGGACGCTTAACCGATGAGCCACCCAGGTGCCCCCACTTTCCTTATTTGTAAAATAAGCACAGTAGCACCTGCCTTTGTATTAGAAATGAGTATTTGTATGAGAAAAGGTTTTTGTCTATAAAAAAATAACTTAAAAAAGTCAAATTTTAAAGTGAAATGTTAGTGGTAAAGTCTAGGTGTTAGGTATATTGATGTCTGCTGTTAAGTGCTCAAATTCACTGTTAAATTTTTTTCTTTCGTTTGAAATTTTCATTTCCGCACACTTTGAACAAATTTTGAGAACAGATTCTTTCACAGGGACTACTATATTTTCTTAAATGTTTTCACTTTTATTTGAAATGTCCTTTAGTAATCTGAGACTTTCTATTCTTTAACAACAGAACTAAACTTCTATAGATGCACAATTCATATATGCATATTTTAAGTATATAATGTTTGGCTAGAAAAACAAAAATCATAAAATATTAACAAAATTAGCATTTTTCTTAAATTTATTTTTAATATTAGGTAGGAGGAGATAGAGACGATTTCAGTGAAAATTGTCATGTCATGAAGCTAGTTATAAGGCTGACCTCAAGGAGCACCTGGATGGCTCAGTGGGTTAAGCGTCTGACTTTGGCTCAGGTCATGATCTCGCAGCCCGTGAGTTGGAGCCTTGCATCAGTCGCTGTGCTGACAGCTCAGAACCTAGAGCCCACCTCGGATTCTGTGTCTCCCTCTGTGTCCCTCTCCCAATTGCTCTCTCTCTCTCTTTCTCTCTCAAAAGTAAATAAACATTAAAAAAAAAAAAAAAAACCTTTTAAAACGGCTGACTTCAAACTAGCTAGAAAGTATACTGAACCAAATAGAACTGCCATTCTTCTTTTAGTTTGGCTTTGTTCAAGTATGGAGATTTAGAAAGTTTACTCTCTGAACCTAAAGTTTTACATCTTTTAAATGAGATTATTGGACAGATAATATCTTAAATAACTTTCATTAGTACAACTCAATGATTTTAGGGTAAAAAAAAATGGGAACCTTGTTCTTTGTCCTAATAACTACAAAGAAAGAGCACACTCACGAGTTTATTAATTTCTCTGCCAAAATTTTAGCATTTATATAGTTTAAAGGATTATTGTGTACTTTAAATTTATTGGCAATGTGAGCCAACAGTATTAACCCTTTGATCACAGGCTAAACTAGTTCTCATCCTAGAAGCCCTAACTTGTTTTCTTTCTTCAATAATCACAATCATAATTCATGGAATATGTACATACTCATTTTCTAGTATAAAATGTATAATTTTATTTAAACATTTATAAAGTAGACTGTAGTGATATTACACTTTATATTTTGCCAATTGTCCCTTTTTTAGGACAAAAAAAATAGATGACCAGAAATTATAATAAGAAACTACAAAATCAAGATAAACTACAAAATAAAACGAGTAGTGAGATCTTGCCAGAGATTTAACTAGATGGCCAAAGTCACCTACGATTGAAAACCAAAAGAGGGGCACCTGCGTGACTCAGTCAGTTAAGCATCCAACTCTTGATTTTGGCTCAGGTAATGATCTCATGGCTTGTATTATGGAGCCCCACCACAGACTCTGCTGACAACATGGAGCATGTTTGGGAATCTTTCTCCCTCTCCCCTTCAAAAAAAATAAATAAACTTTAAAAAAGTAAAACTAAATCTATAACCATTTTCTATGACTTAACTTCTGTTTTCACCATAAGGTGACATGGGAAATTAGTAGTTACAGAGACAAATGACATGAATAAGAGGTAAGATCTGGAATGCAAATTTTAATTTTGATTTTTTCAAGAACTACACGATTTCCTGAAATTAAATATCATTAGATATTTTCCCATAAAATGGGCACTTACACATGAAAGCCTTTAAAATGAATTATTATATTGGTATTTTCAATTAAAACATGAACAAATATTTCTCTTAATAATTCTATGGCTTGATAGCCCCTAGGTTGCTTATTTTCTGGCTTAAACTAAAACTATTCATCTCCAGTGTCATTCAATGTCTACTTTAAAAGTTCTTCAGAGATGATTCCCTGTCAGCAATATAATTTTCAATTTAATAGCTTTCAGACAATCCTTTAAATACATACTTTAAGGATTAATATAGCAGTTCATATTGAGTGAAAAAATGGAAATAAAAATTAGCAAGTAAAACTACAGTGTACAGTTGAGGTTAGGATATTCTAGTAAAGGGAAATGCAGGTGTAGGTTTAAATGACAGGAAAGTGATCATTAGGAAGTCTCAGAATTTCTTTGAAAATCCAAGAATACAACTAAGAATCACCTATATAAGTAAGCTACTGGAATCATGGAATGTAATATAGTTACACAAGAAGAAAGGAAAACATTCTGTGTTTGTAGATTTTTTCTTTCTAATTGTATTGATATGGGCTTTCAATGAAAAAAAAATCATTCTTCTGAAGCTTCTTCCCTAACGAATTAAAATACATCTTGAAGATACCATATAATTTATAAGGAAAAATGTCATTTACACTTAAAACAAAACATAGTAAGAGAAACTCTTTGTTGTCTTTTAATGCACCAATTCTTTCTTATTAAGGTTTTTATTTTAATTCCAGGATTGTTAATATACAGTTTCAGATGCACAATGTAGTGATTCAACAATTCTATACATTATTCAGTGCTCATCATAAGTGTTCTCTTTAGTGTTTTGATTATGAATAGAATCATCAATTTACAGCCATCAGTGACATTTCTTGTTGTCATTCACCAAGGTAATTGCCTCTTTTGCCAGATGAATTTCTTATAACAGAAATGTTACAGGAAATTCTATTTGGGTAAAAATAGTTCTAATATTTAAAAGCTTTTGCTTAGACAATTTGTTTTCATATATGAATAGTGTTCAGATGATTGAAGTGAGAATTATTAACAAGAGCTCCCTGTGAAATATTATACAAGTTTGAGGATTATGAGATCTGTGGAAAATCCACATTTTAAATAAAGGGTTTATAATTTTAGAAATTAATTCTAATATTCAAAGGCATAATAGTCATAACTGTACATGTATTGAAAATTGTTACTTATCAGAAATAACATCAAACTATAAGTAGAATATCATTTCATAATAATAAGATTATCTACCTTAGGAAAATAAGATTGATACAAGAATTGCATTAACAGAATAAAAGTGAATTGTGTGTATTTTTTCAAACAATCTCAAAAGGACTAAAATATACCAATGATAACATTTTTCTTTTAGTGTGTTGAAAATATATTTTATTATTATGATAAAACAATACAGTGGTTAGATTTAGAACTTTAATAAGAGAAACAGATGATAAAGAAGTAATGGGAACTCAACTTATAGTTAAATATTAATATTACTCTATATTATATTTAGCTATACATTACTTAAGACATTTTCATAAGTTTACACAATAGAGATGATGTTATTCACAAATCCTACCAATACACTATTTAAAAGAGTAAGATAAATGCCCCTGGGCCAGTATTGATCATTCAAGCTTTTTCATAATGCAAATGATGTATCTTTATTAGTTTCCCTTTTTTGGCCAAATTCTCCTTGCAGATTCTGTATACCTGCTAATTGTGACATAATCCTTTCAGAAATTTCATGAAATATATTTCCTGATGTGGAAGATCCATTTATAACAGGCAGTACTAGAAATGCAAAAGTGCAAATAATGATTTATCATTAGCTGTGAAGCTACCCTTAAGCATTTAAATATAACGAGACTCATTACCAAAGCAATTACAGTGCACATAACTACTCAAATATGAACATAGATCAGTTCTAAATCACTTTATAATTAATAATATATATCATTGGTCATAATTCTGGAACATCAGAGACAATCTAGGGTTGTATGTAATTATGGTACATCTATCACTTTACAACAAAGCCATTAGCCTCTTGAACACTTCTGCTGCCGAATTGTGTTTAAGTGGGGCATTACATATGTAATACAAAAAAAAAAAAAGATTTCATACTGACAAGTGCCCCATTCACAGATCAAAATTCCAAGGCAGGATGACTTGAGAATATATTAAAGGTATCACATAGGCTTCTTTATTTGATGGTGTCCATGTTCATTGTCAACAGTACCAATCAAATAGAAAACCAGACTGTGATCTCAATTTATTTTCATCTTTAAAAATATACATAAAGATTGCCACTTATCAGAGCATCTTTTAAGTTACAAAAATTTTTATGTTTAGTCTTCCATAAGACTCTTTTTGTGTTAATATACTATATAAAGAACTCTTTGCTGTATCCATTAATGATACTTTAAAACTATTTTTATTAAGTCAATGACTCAATCCTAAAATACCCTAATAAGGATAATTTATTTATGATACTATAAATGAAGTTCTTACATCAAAGTTAAAAGAATGCCACTTTTTCATTTAACTCAAGAATTCTTTGTGGTGAAATATATTCATATTTATTTTAACCTTGTCTTTATTTTCAATCTTACATTTTCACTGTTTTCTTTTTTTTAAGTTTAATTATTTATTTTGACAGAGAGAGAGAGAGAGAGAGAGATACAGAGAGAGCAGGGGAGGGGCAGAAAGAGGGAGAGAGAGAATCTCAAGCAGGCTCCACACTGCCAGCACAGAGCCCGACTAGGGGCTCAATCCCACAAACCATGAGATCATGAACTGAGCCAAAATCGAGTCAGATGCTTAACCAACTGAGCCACCCGGGCGCTCCTTCACTGCTTTCTTATATATGTTCATATTCCTTTCTAAAGCTTGAATTCAAGAGAATTCTGGATACACCATTCATTTCTCTCATATCTCAAACCATTTCTAATAAAACACTACACAGCAAAATATAATTACTTATAATTAGAAGAACAAATGAAGAAAAAGTAATTATCTTGGAATTTTCATAACATCAGTTTTTTAAGAGGGTGGTATATTCATCCCTAGCCAATTTTCCACTTTTCCCTCTTCATATGAATTAAACTCTACTTTTCTAACATTCTGAGTTAATAATAAAGTCCTTCTATGTAGTAAGCCAAAACAAAACACAACAGAAAAAACAACAATAGAAAAAAAAATACCATCAAATTCTTCATTAGTATATCACATTAAACAGAAGAATAGTGTTATAGGTGTTCTTTCTAATTTTCTGCAAGGTGGAGGCTGGAGGGTACTAGGAAACTAGATAATAATTCTAACTAAAAAGTATTTCCCCACAATCTTGTTAAGTTAAATTTGGAAAACACTACTTCTTACTAGGTTCAATTTTAGAGGATTGTAAAGATGGCAATATAATTCAGTTATTAAAGTTTCCTCTTTGATGATTCATTTATATTTAGAAAGTGAATTTTGTTTAGAAGATAATTTAATAAATCCTTGGAATGGCTAAAACTTTTGATTATTCTGACATGTAATATTAAAATCAGTCTACTACATTGCCATCTTTTTGCTCCTGAGATTAAGGTATCCACCAAATCCCTTTGTATTTGCCCTTTGTATAAGGGTAATTCCTCTTTATACCAAAGAACATACAGACATTTTTTGGTTTTTATTCTTCTGAGCAGCAAAACCCTTTCTATGGAGTTTATAAAACTAAATGATATAGACTGTTAACCCATAAGCCATGAAACCTTTTAAAATGGTGTGATGAGTTTATACAAACCAATAATTCATACATATGATACATATGATAAAACTGCCTTCCTTTCTATTTAACCAATTATTTATTTTATTTGTTTTTACTATTTATATTTTTATTTTTTAAGTTTTATTTAATTCCCAGTTAATATAATGTAATATTACTTTCAGATGTACAATATAATAATTCAACACTTCCATACAAGAACTGTTACTCATCACAACAAGTACACTTCTTAATCCCCATCACCTGTATAACTCATTCCCCACCCCCGCCATCCACCTTCCCTCTGGTAAACATCAGTTTGTTCTCATAGTTAAGAGTCTGTTTTTTGATTTTCCTCTTTCTATCTCTCTCTTTTTTTTTAATTTTCTAATTAGTTTTGTTTCTTAAATTATACATATGAGTGAAACAATATGGTATTTATCTTTCTCTGACTGACTTAGTTCACTTAGCATAATACTAACTAGCTCCATCCAAGTCATTGCAAGTGGCAAGATTTCATCCCCTTTTCTATGGCTGAGTAATATTTTATTTGTATATTTATACCACACCTTCTTTATCTACTCATCAGTTGATGGACACACAGGCTGTTCTCATAGTTTGGCTATTGTAGATAATGCTGCTATAAACACTGGGATGCATGTATCCTTTTGATATAGTATTTTTGCATTCTTTTGGTAAACAAAATGGTAGTGCAATTGCTGGAACATAAGATAGTTTTATTTTTAATATTTTGAGGAACCCATACTGTTTTCCAGAATTTGGGCATTGGTTTGCATTCCCACCAAAAATTTTAGAGGGTTCCCCATTCTCCACATTGCCAGCACATGATGTCTCTGTGTTGCTGATTTTAGCCATTGTGATAGGTGCAAAGTGATTTCTCCTTGTAGTTTTGATTTGTATTTTCCTGATTATAAGTGATGTTGAGCATCTTTTCATGAGTCTGTTGGTCATCTGTATATCCTTTTGGGGAAAAAAAGCCTATTCCTGTATTCTGCCCACTTTTAATTGGATTATTTGTTTTTCAGATGTTGAGTTTTATAACTTCTTTATCTGTGTTGGATACTAACCCTTTATCAGATATGTCATTTGCAAATATCTTCTACCATTCTGTAGGTTGCCTTTTCATTTTGTTGAATGTTTCCTTTGCTGTGCAGAAGATTTTTATTTTGATGTAGTTCTAATAGTTTATTTTTGCTTTTGTTTCCCTTGCCTCAGGAGACCCATCTGGAAAGAAGTTGCTGTGGCTGATGTCAGGAGGCCACTGCCTGTCTTCTCCTTGCGGATTTTATTGGTTTTATGTCTTACAATTAGATCTGTAATTCATTTTTAATTTATTTTTGTGTTAGGTGTAAGAAAATGGTCCAGTTTCATTCATTAATATGTTGCTGTCAAGTTTTTCCAACACCATTTGTTGAAGAGACAGTCTTTTTCCCATTGGATATATTTTTTTTTTCTGCTTCATTGAAGATTAATTGACCACATAGTTGTTAGTTCATTTCTGGGTTTTCAATTGTGTTCTATTGATCTATGTGTCTATTTTTGTGCCAGAACCATACTGTTTTGATTACTACAGCTATGTAGTATAACTTGAGGTCTGGAATTGTGATGCTTCCAGCTTTGTTTTCCTTTTTCAAGGTTGCTTTGGCTACTTGGGGCCTCATGTGGTTGTATAAAAAATTCAGAATTGTTTGTTCTAGGTCTGTGAAAAATGCTGGTTGTATTTTTTTTTAAGTTTTTTAATGTTTATTTATTTTTGAGAGAGAGAGAGAGAGAGAGAGAGAGACAGGCAGACTGACAGAATGCAAGCATGGGAAGGGCAAAGAGAGAGGGAGACACCGAATCTGAAGCAGGCTCCAGTCTCTGAGCTGTCAGCACAGAGCCTGATGCAGGGCTCAAACTCATGAGCTGTGAGATCATGACCTGAGCCGAAGTCAGATGCTTACCCACTGAGCCACCCAGGTGCCCCATGCTGGTTGTATTTTGATAGGGATTGCATTAAATATATTGATTACCTTGGGTACTATCAACATTTTAACAATATTTGTTCTTCCAATCCTTTAGCATGGAATGTCTTTCCATTTCTTTATGTCATCTTTAATTTCTTTCATCAATGTTTTTTGTTTTGTTTTCTTTTGTTTTGTTTGTTTTAAGAGTACAAGTTTTCACTCGAATAGCTATTAATTCTTCTTATATGTTTAGTAGAATTTGTTTGTGAAACCACCTGGCCCTGGACTTTTGTTTGTTGGAGGTTTTTTGATTACTGATTCAATTTCTTTGTTGGTTATTAGTTTAAGTTTTCTATTTCTTCTTGTTTCAGTTTTGGTAGTTTATGTGTTTCTAAGAACTTATCCATTTCTATGGGTTGCCCAATTTGTTAGCATATAGTTTTTCATAATATTCTCTTATAATTGTATTCCTGTGCTGTTGGTCATTATTTCTCTTCTCTCATTTGTGATTTTATTTATTGGGGTATTTTTCTTTGCTCATAAGTCTGGCTAGAGGTGTATCAATTTTATTAGTTTTTTCAAATACCAGCTCCTAATTTCATTGATCAGTTCCATTGTATTTTTTTTTTTTTAGTTTCTATATCATTTATTTCTGCCCTAATCTTCATGAATTTCCTACCTTTTGCTGGATTTATGCTTTGCTTATTGTTCTTTTTCTTGCTCCTCTAGGTGTATGGTCAGGTTATTTATTTGAGATTTTTCTTAATTCATAAGTTAGGTCTGTATTCCTTTCTACTTCCCTTTTACAACCACTTTTGCTACATCCCAAAAGTTTTGGACCACTGTGTTTTCATTTTCGTTTGTTTCTATGTGATTTTTAAAATTTCTTCTTTGATTTCTTGACTGACCCATTCATTCTTTAGTAGCATGTTGTGTAACCTTCATGTATTTGTAGTCTTTCCAGAGATTTTCTTATGGTTGGTAGCATGTCATACCATTGTGGTCAGTAAGGATGCATGGTATTATTCCAATCTTTTTGTGTTTGTTAAGGTCTGATTTGTGACCTCATGTGTGATCTATTCAAGATATTGTCCTATGTGCACTTGAAAAGAATGTGTGTTCTGCTTTTTTTAGAAAGGAATATTCTGAATTTATCTGTGAAGTTCATTTGGTACATTGTGTGATTCAAAGTATTGTTTCCTTATATAATTTCTGTTTAGATCATCTGTCCATGGAGATATATATATATATATATATATATATATATATACACAAACACACACACACACACTAGTATTATGATTATAATGATAGTGCTATTATTATCAAAGAATTCCTTTATGGTTTTATTAATTGTTTTATATATTTGGGGTTCTTCCAAGTTTGGTGCATAAATATTTACAATTGTTATAACTTCTTGTTCAATTCTCCCCTTTATTGTGAATGTAATGCCCTTCTTAATTGCTTATTGCGGTCTTCGTGTTAAAGGCTAGTTTTTTCTGACGTATGTTTTGCTACTCCAGTTTTCTTTTGAGATCCATTTACATAGTAAATGTTTCTCCATCCCCTCAGGTTCATTTTGCAGGTGTATTTAGGTCTAGAATGAGACTTGTTGGCAGAAGATAGATGGTCTTTCTTTTTAATCCATTCTGACACTCTATGTTTTTTGATTGGAGCACTTAGTCCATTTATAATCCTAGTAGTTATTGACAGATATGTATTTATTTTCATTTTATTGCTTGTTTTGTTGTTGTCTGGAGATTTTCTCTGATCCTATCTTGTCTTTGTCACTTTTGGTTTTTCTTTTCCACTCAAAGCATCCTCTTTAATATTTCTTGCAGGGCTGGTTTAGTGGTCACAGACTCCTTTTTTTTCCCCTTTGGAAAACTATTTCTCCTTCTGTGCTGAATTTTAGCCTTGCTGTATAGAATATTCTTTGCTGCAGATTTCTCACTTTTAATATAACACGACAGTCCCTTCTGGATTGTGATATTACTGTTGAGAAATCTGCAGATAGCCTTATGGGTCTTCCCTTATAAGTTAAGGATTCCTTTTTCTTGATGTTTTAAGATTTTTCTTTATCATTATATTTTGCAGATTTAATTGCGGTGTCTTGGTGTTGGCCTGCTTCTATTGATTTTGATGGGAATTCTCTTTGCCTCCTGGACCTGGAGATGTGTTTCTTTCCCCAGTTTAGGGAAGTTTCATCTATGATATCTTGAATTAAATCCCCACTCCCCTTCTCTCACTTCTTTTCCTGGGAGTTCTATAATATGGATGCTATGACCTTTCATGGAGTCATTGAGTTCCTAAGTCTATTCTTATATTCCATAATTCTTCTTTCTATATTTTGTTCAGCTTTATTATTTCCAATTATTTTGTCTTCTAGGTCACTAATTCATTCCTTTGCTTCTTCTAGCCTTGTGTTCATTACATCAAGCTGGCTTCCAATCTCATTTATTGTTTTTGTCATCTCTGATTGATTCTTTTTTTAACTCTTCTATCTCTGTACAAAAGGTCAAACTCATGTTTTCTATTCTTTTCTCAATCCCACTGAGTAACCTTATGATTGTTGCTAAATTCTCCATCAGGCATGTTTCTTATATCTGTTTCACTTAGATATCTGGCTGTGGCTTTATCTCGTTCTTTCATTTGGGATAAATTCCTGTCTTAGATTTTGTTTAAGTCTTTGCCTTCTTCTGTGTGTTAGAAAAGCCAGTTATGTTTCCTGATCCTGAAGGTAATGACTTTATGAAGAAGAGGTCATATAGTGTTCAGGGCCTGGTGCTTCATGGAGTGTCTCTGGTGTGTGGGGCATGTGCTCTGCTGTTGTTTTGCCTACTCTGTCCTTCAGACCAGTCATCTGCAGAGGTTCTCATTACTTACTATGTGCAGTGTTGGGTTCTTGGCCTGAATGTGGTGAATTTTGTCTAAGTGTGCTCTGATCCACTTGGGAAATGAGACCTGATTAATATTAAACTAAGTATTTTAATCTGAGTATAATACTAAAAATTATCATAATTATAGTAAATGCTCATTTAACTTCAGGGTTCTGATACATTGGACACTTTTTTAAGTGAAGACTAGTGTAAGAACTAACAATTGCAATGTGCTTTGATATTCCAGGAAGGTCTTTGAATATTCAGAGTATATTACAGGCAACATTAGATAATATATTTACAATGCATTATTAAGGAATATTTTCCAAGTGCCTATACTGCAGCAATTTATGGAGATGAAAATAGATTTTGATGCTAGAATAAAACTGAAGTCGTGCCAGTTTTTATAAAATGGCATGCCACTAAAGAGCCTTCACAAAACATTACACTAAGTGAAAGAGGTCAGTAACAGAAGATCACATATTTATATGATTTCATTTATATGAGATGTTGAACATAGGGAAATTTATAGATATAGAAAGTAGATTAATGGTGGTCTACAAATGGATGAGGGGATAGAAGAGTTACTGCTAGTGGTTATTCTGTTTCTTTTTCATAATAAGAACACATTCTAAAATTAATTGTGATGATGATTGCACAACTTTGTGAGTATAACAACCATTGGATTATACACTAAATGGGTAAATTGTGTGGTATGTGATTTATATCTCAATAAGTAAATATCTCAATAAATCTGTTACCAAAAGAGGACTCTATATACTAAAGCATATATGGAAATATTTTATGAGATCCCTGTATGCTTCACTGCCTGCTGGAACTAAGGACTACATAATTTGCAACCACCAAAGTCACTTGAAGTTGATGTTTGCGGTTGTAGACATCCTTCAACTTGAATTGCAAATTCTCCAAGGTGACTTTTATTTTAAAAAGAATGTTTCCTTCATTCTACAGTTTAACAAAAATCAACATATATGTCTAAGTATATGTTTGCTTAGTGTATAAGAAAATTGGCCAGTATAGGGAAGAGGAAAACCTATTCGAAAATCTGTTTTTCTGTTATGAAGATAAACATTTTTACGAAAAATGAAAATAGAAAGCTACTCCTCCCACCCCAAAGTTATTAACCTAGCACG
This sequence comes from Panthera tigris, assembly GCF_018350195.1. Taxonomy (NCBI): domain Eukaryota; kingdom Metazoa; phylum Chordata; class Mammalia; order Carnivora; family Felidae; genus Panthera; species Panthera tigris. The sequence continues at coordinate 74,673,723 of NC_056677.1, read as the reverse complement.
CAGCAAAGGGATCCTGGTTTAACAAGGAAGTATACTGATATTACTCTGCTCAAAAACATTCCACAGGTTTTTCATCTCACTCTATTTAAAAGTTGAAGTCTTTAAAATGACTACAAGGGCCTACAACAGGGTTAGGTTAGCAAACAGTTTTTGTAAAGGGGCAGATAGTAAGTATTTCAGCCTTAATAGGGTACTAAGGTGTATGTTAAACTGCTCAATTCTGCTCTTGTGGAGCAAAACAGCCACAGGTAGTACATAAATGAATGAACATGACTGTATGCCATAAAACTTTATTTATGGAACTGAAATTTGAATCTCACAATATTTTCACATGTGAAGTAATATTATTTTTCTTGAGTATTTTTTTTCTAATCATTAAAAAAAAAATGGGGTGCCTGAGTGGCTTATTTGGTTAAGTGTATGACTTCGGCCTAGGTCATTATCTCACAGTTCCTGAGTTGGAGCCCCGTGTCGGGCTCTGTGCTGACAGCTCAGAGCCTGGAGCTTATTTCAGATTCTGTCTCTCTCTCTCTCTCTCTCTCTGCCCCTTCCCTACTAGTGTGTTCTCTCTCTCTTTCTCTCTCCCTCTCTCTCTCAAAAATAAGTGAATATTTTAAAACTTAAAAAAGTAAAAACATAAAAACCATTCTTAGCTCTTGGACTGTCTGAATATAGTTTGCTGACTTCCACTCTCTCTGTCCTTATCTCCTACTTCTTTTCTCTTGGCTAGGTCATGTTAAGAAGACAACCAGAAGCCCAAAATGGAGTCACTTATGTTAGGCCACATCACAAAACTAGTGTTTAATACCTAACCTATTTGCACTTTGAACTTCCCCCAGAAATGTAGTCTTAACTGGTCAGTCAGTAATTTTCTTGTAAACAACAATGAGGTAATTTGTCACTTGGGCTTTCTCCATCTTCCAAAGGGAGATGAGGTAATCTACCTAATGAGACTCTTACCACCAAACGTGACCTCAACCAAAATAATATATTTTTTTTCTGACTTCCTTGTCCTGTCTTTAAAAACCTTGCACTTCTTTTAGCCCTTTGGTATTACTCTCTACTTGCTAGATGGGATGCTGCCTGATCCATGAATTATTAGATATTCAAATTTACTCAGTTGAATTTTATTTTTTTCACAGTTGACTCCAGAGATGCTAATTTTGCTATCTACATCAGGCATACATCTTGTACCTTTGTAATTTTGTTCCTTCTGTATGGAATCAGCTTGCCCCAGATAGTCACATGGTTTATTCCCTCATCTTTTTCAAATCTTTGTACAGATGTCACCTACAATATCCACAACAAGACATTTTGTTTTTACTTGTATTTCTTTGCTTTGCTAATGAATACTGCTCAAGAGCAAATGTGGGACTAATTAGCATTCCAGTGTCTTAATTTGAACATATAAAAAGACTTTTTTGCTATATCTTATAATTTGTAGATGAAAACCAATTATTGACTGAATAATTGGAAGTGAGCAACCTCTTGACTCTGTTATTCCTTTCTCATTACCAAAGATTGGCAGTCCAGATTTTCTCCACCAAGAGTATAATTCTTGTTCTAATTACTGTACTCAAAAGGCCTACAACTTACTTAATGTATTCCTCTGTACACATACACATGCAAGCATACACACATATGCACATCATTAACATAGAAATAAAATATGAACTATGCAGTAAGTCAGTAAGTACAATTTGTTTGTTTTTTTTTCCATTAAGCTTTCTTATTTTAATTCCAGTATAGTTAGCATACAGTGTTATATTAGTTCAGGTATAATATAGTGAGTCAACAATTCTATACATTACTCAGTGCTCCTGATGTTAAGGATACTCTTTAATCCCCATCACCTATTTCACACTTCCCTCCACCCATCTCCCCTCTGATAACCATAAGTTCATTCTCTACAGATAATCTTTTTTTCTGGTTTGTCTCTTTTTCTTCCTTTGCTCATTTGTTTTGTTTCTTAAATTCCACATAGAAGTGAAATCATCTAGTATTTATCTTTCTCTGACTGATTCATTTTACTTAACATGATATTCTCTAATTCCATCCATGTAATTGCAAATGGCAGGATTTCACTTTTTATGGCTGAATCATATTCCAGAATAATATATACTACACCTTCTGTATCAATTCATCTATTGACAGACACTTCTACTGTTTCCATAATTTAGTTATTGTAATGCTGCTATAACCATAGGGCTGCACATATCCTTTCGAATTAGTGCTTTTGTATTCTTTGGGTAAATACCCAGTAGAGTGATTACTAGATCGTAATGTAGTTCTATATTTTTAGTTTTTTGAGGAACTTCCATACTGTTTTCCACAGTGGTTGCACCAGTTTGAAGTCCCAGAAACAGTGCAAGAGGGTTCCTTTTTTTTTCACATCCTCCCAATGTTTGTTGTTTCTTGTGCTTTTGATTTTAATTATTCTGACAGGTGTGAAGTGTGCTATCTCATTGTAGTTTTGATTTGAATTTCCCTGAAAATGAGAAATGTTGAGCATCTTTCATGTGTCAGTTGGCCATCTGTATGTCTTTTTTGGAGAAATGTCTATTCCTGTCTTCTGTCCATTTTGATCAGATTATTTGTTTTTTTGAATGTTCACTTGTATCAATTCTTTATATATTTTGGATGCTAACCCTTTATTGGATATGTTATTTGGAAATACCTTCTCCCATTCAGTAGGTTGTCTTTTAGTATTTTGATTGTTTCCTTCACTGTTCAGAAACTTTTTGTTTTGCTGTAGTCTCAATAGTTTACTTTTACTTTTGTTTCCCTTGCCTCAGGAGACATATCTAGAAAAATAGTTCTATGGCTGATGTAGAGAAACTACTGCCTATGCACTCTTTTGTGGTTTTTATGGTTCCAGGTCTGACAATTAGGTCTGTAATCCATTTTTAGTTTGTTTTTGTGTATGGTGCAAGAAAGTGGTCTACTTTCATTCATTAGCATGTAGCTGTCCAGTTTTCCCAACTCCATTTGTTGAGGAGACTTTTTCCCATTGCATATTCTTGCCCATTTTTTAGAAGATTAACTGACCATATAATCATGGATTTTTTTCCTGGGCTAGCTGGTTTTTTTTTTTCTTTCTTTCTTTCTTTCTTTCTTTCTTTCTTTCTTTCTTTCTGACACTCATCTATGTATCTATTTTTGTGCCAGAACCATAATCTTTTGATTGCTAGTGCCCTGAAATATTACTTGAAATCTGGAATTGTGATACTTCCACTTGGTTTTTCTTTTTCTTGATTGTTTTGGTTAATCGGGGTCTTTTATGGTTGCCTACAAATTTTAAGATTCTTTGTTCTAGTTCTGTGAAACATGCTATTGGTATTTTTATAGGGATTGTATTAAATCTATAGATAGCTTTCGGTAGTAAAGACATTTTAACAATATTTTTTTTTCTTCCAATCCATGAGCAAGGAATGTCTTTCCATTTCTTTGTGTCATCATCAATTTCTTTCATAAATGTTTAATAGTTTTCAGAGTACAGATCTTTCACTTCTTTGGTTAAGTTTATTCCAAGGTATGTTCTTATTTTTGGTGCAATTGTAAATGAAAGTGCTTTCTTAATTTCTCTTTCTGTTGCTTCATTATTAATGTATGGAAATACAATGGATTTCTGTGTATTGATTTTGTTTCTTGTGACCTTACTGAATTCATTTATCCATCATAATAGGTTTTGGTGGAGTCTTTCAGGTTTTCTACATATAGTATCATGTTTTCTGCAAATAGTGAAAGTTTTATTTCTTCCCTAAGAATTTGGATGCCTTTTATTTCTTTTTGTTGCCTAATTGTTATGTCTAGTGCTTGCAGTGCTGTGTTGAATGAAAGTGGAGAGACTGGACATTCTTGTATTGTTATTGACCTTAGGGGAAAAGCTGTCAAACTTTTTTTTTTTCCATTGAGGATGATATTAGCTGTGGGTTTTTCATATATGGCATTTATCACTTTGAGGTATGTTCCCTCTAAACCTATTTTGTTGAGAGTTTTTGTTTTTTATGAATGTATGTATTACTTTGTCAAATGCTTTTTCTGTATCTAATGAAATTGAATCAGTAGACAAAAAACTCCCAACAACCAAAAGTCCAGGACCAGAGGGCTTCAGAGGTGAATTCTACCAAAAATTTTAAGAAATGTTAATACATGTCCTTCTCAAACCATTCTAAAAAGTAGAATAGAAAGGAACACTTCCAAATTCGTTCTATGATGCCTGCATTCCCCCGATACTAAAACCAGATAAAAACACTACAATAAAAAAAGAGAACTACAGGCCACTAGTTCTGATGAACATAGATACAAAAATTGTCAATAAAATATTAGCAAACAAATCCAACAATATATTAAAAAATCATTCACCATGATCAAGTAAGATTTATTACTGGGATGCAAGAGTGTCTCAATATTTGCAAAGCAATTAATGTGATACAACACATTAACCAGAGAAAAGACAAAAACCATATGATAATTTTAAAAGATACAATTTTTATTAGTATACTATTCTTTCCAAGAGAAGTGATAATTTCTTTATACAGTGTTCAAATGTTATTTATATTGAAACATAATCCCTATTCTTGCATAAGCACTTGAGGGACATATTCTTTCCCTCTTTTTGGAATAATAAAGCAGAACCTTAGTGAGATTTAATTAAATCTCTCACAATACCTTTTATTGCACAAATCATCATTGACCATATAGTTAAGGGCTGACACCTGAAAAAATTATTCATTCTTGGATAAGATAAATATTGAATGGAAATAATGCACTTAATTAGGCTACCATTGTGGCAAATTGTATGTGATAAGGCAATGAATGATGTTAATTTCCTTCTTAATTAAGCTACATTGAAAAGAGGGACATATACAGGATAATAAACTCTTGACTCTGAAGCCCAATAACAAAATTAAACTATAAAATACATTAAATATGCTGTTTTATTAGTTCATAGTAACATGGGGAACCATAATCAAAGCAGGCTACCTTTTTTAATATAATGAAAACACTATCAGGTATTTTATTTTTATTTCCAAATACTTATTACTTTGTAATATCTAGATACTTCTCCTCCTCTGAGAACACATTTGTTTCTTTTTATTTCTTTTTCTGTAAATATTACCTTAGTAATAAGTTCTATTATAAATAAATAGAATATACATTCCAAAATGTGTATATTCTGTTCTTCTCTGAAACAGTCCATCTTACATGCACAGACCACTTGTACTGTCCTTGTATCCTAAGGAGTGTGGTTTTAATAAAAATGCAACTATTACAAAAGCAAATAATGTCAGATATTCAAATCCACAAAAAATTTAGCCTTACCTTAAGAATTTAGGTAAATTGGGGCACCTAGGTGGCTCAGTCAGTTGAGCATCCAACTTCGGCTCCGGTCATGATCTCGCTGTTCGTGAGTTCCAGCCCTGCGTCGGGCTCTGTGCTCACAGCTCAGAGCCTGGAGCTTGTTTCAGATTCTGTGTCTCCCTCTCCCTCTGCCCCTTCCTTGCTCACGCTCTGTGTCTCTCTGTCTCTCAATAATAAATGAACGTTAAAAAATAAAGAATTTAGGTAAATTATATATACATATTTTTAAACTCAACAAATATTTTTCACAACTAAACATAATAGAATAAAACTATTCACTGTTTTTTAATTTAATTTTATTTTTTATTTATTATTTTGAGAGAGAGCGAGAGTGCATGTGCAAGTTGGGGAGGACCAGAGAGAGAGGGAGAGAGAGAGAACCTCAACCAGGCTCTGCACTATCAGTGCACTATCAGTACAGAGCCTGATGCGGGGCTTGAACTCACAAACACAAGATCATGACCTGAGCTGAAGTCAGATGCTTAACCAACTGAGCCACCTAGGTGCCCCAAAACTATTCATGTTTAAATGGTGTGGTATATGATATTAGAAAATCATCTTGTCTGGACAATGATTCAATAAGATCAATTCAAGTATATATTGTGCTTCAGGTGTGTATTGCTTTCAAAATTATTAGGGCATTCTATTAAGTGGTAATGTACTTTGCACCCATAACTGAAATTTTTCCAGGAAGTTCATAAAAGCATAGGAAATATTGTAGCTTGATACTTGAACACCATAATTGTTTTAGCTCTAAAAATCTGAAAATGGCCTCAATTTCTTCAGCCCCAAAACTACTTTCAGATTTATATATGCAAAACATGATACTTTTGAAATCACATTTATTTTCCCAAATCTCTATGGAAACCATACAATCATTCATCCATCCATTCATTCATTCATTCAACAAATCTTTAAGAATACCTATCATGTATCAGGTGTTCTGCTTGCTCTTAGAGATTTAGGGGTAAACCAGGTAGATATTTTTCTGGTATTAATGAACTTTTCTTTTTAATAAAACAAGGGAATATATTTATTCACATTAGGATAGGAGAATTCATTCCAACATACCATCCACATAAGCAGATGTATGTTTCTTCATGTTTCCACTGATAATTATACTCTACAAGTAGCAGTAGGGAATCTGTGTATTAAACGATGTAACATCATTTTTCTAGGTCATTGTACCTACTGCACCACAAAAAGAATGTTGACCCCATCAAACAATAATATAGTTTTGATGAACATAAACATGCATATTCTGATCACAAAGCACTGTATGTGTCAATCATAATTAATGTGATACAGATAGGAAAGCTCAGTATTTCAATAAAAATGCCTATTTTTTAAAATAATATTAAAGCTGATTCAATAATAAAAGTTTCTTAAAGTATGTACACTGATAACAATTTGTCTATGGGTCTAATGGGAATTTATTAAAATGTGTTTTTTGGGGCACCTGGGTGGCTCAGTCGGTTAAATGTCCAACTTCACCTCAAGTCATGATCTCACACTCCGTGAGCTCAAGCCCCGCGTCAGGCTCTGTGCTGACAGCTCAGAGGCTGGAGCCTGCTTCAGATTCTGTGTCTCCCCCTCTCTCTGCCCCTCCCCAGTTCATGCTCTGTCTCTCTCGGTCTCAAAAGTAAAAATAAAAACATTAAAAAAAATTAGAAAAATAAATAAAATGTGGTTTGGACTAGATGGGTAGTCAAGGGATTTTTTTTTTAAGAAATAGAAGCAACTGAGGGTTGATGGGAGGTGGGAGGGAGGGGAAAGTGGGTGATGCCCATTGAGGGGGACACCCATTGGGATGAGCACTGGGTGTTGTATGGAAACCAATTTGACAATAAATTTAATGTTAAAAAAAACATTTTGTAACTTCAGATGGTGACAGATGGCAACTAGACTTAGTGTGGTGATAATTTTGCAGTATATATAAGTGTCAATCACTATGCTGTACACCTGAAACTAATATAATATTGTATGTCAATTACACTTCAATAAAACAATAAAAAATAAAATATAAATAAATAAATAAATAAATAAAAGCAGAGAAGTAAATATGTGAAATGGTTTGTAATAATAATACAAAGGAAGAATCTTGGCAATATGTGCAACATTTTTATTTAATGAATAGATTATCATTGTTCAAAAGTTTGTTCTAATTTTCCTAATATTATATCATGTATATATTCTTCTAGAGATGTATGCATTATTAAAACCACACTTTAAATGGAAAATGAATAAAAATATATATGAACTATATTACTCATAAAATGGTTACATTCTAGCAGTACAAAATTATCTTAAAAAATAATGTTAAGGGATTAATTAGACATATGCACTAATTAGGGTATTAATTTCTATAGAAGAACTGGATAAAAAGAAGAATTCATTAACTTTATTAATTTACTTAATTTCTGGAAATATATGGCAACATCAATTCCAACAATGAAAACTGTAATAGCAATAATGTAGTCTATGTCTGTGCTCATAGGTATGTATTTTGGAACATTAATCTCTTCTAAATTGATTATATTATCTGCAAAAAGTAATCTAATAAGAACAAATCATTGCCTTAGAAAATGTAAACAGAATTTTGACAAATAATCTTTCTGTTTAATTATTTAATTTATGAAGACATATTTTCTGACGAACTGGAAACTTAAAAAAATAACTAATACTGAGACGGACTCCAGGGTGGCTCAGTCTGTTAAGTGAATGGCTCTTGATTTTGGCTCAGGTCATGATCTCACGGTTGGTGGGATTCAGCCTCGCACTGGGCTCTGTGCTGACAGCAGGGAGCCTGCTTGGGATTCTTTCTCTCCTCTCTCTGTAGCTCTCCCACTCATGTTTTCCCCCTCTCTCTCAAAATAAAGAAACATTAAAAAAAAAAACTAATATTGAGAGATTTGATGTAAGAATCCGTTTTTTTTGTTGTTGTTGTTGTTGTGTCTCTTCCTTTCCAGTTGAAGGCATGCACAATTCCTACAACATTACTTCCTCACCAAGTATGTTGCTGACTGACATCCACGGAGAATGAAATCAGGGACGTCAGATTATTTCTTTTCTCTTTCTCTAAATACTATTTAGCTCATACTTTCACCAGAATAATGTTTTACATTTGTATAGTATCTCAAAAATTTCTTAAAATGCTTCTGCATTCATAATAATTAACGGTAACACCTTACTTGGTAGATCTCTTCATTGGTGCAGGAGTCTGGAGAGACTGGAGATTTTTTTTTTTTTTTTTGAGAGAGAGAGCATGAGCAGGGGAGGGGCAGGGGGAGAGGCAGATAAAGAACCTGAAGCAGGCTCCAGGCCAGATGCAGGGCTGGCATTCACAATTGTGAGATCATGACCTGAGCCAAAACCAAAAGTCAAGTCAGAAACTTAACCAACTGAACCACCCAGCTGCCCTGAGACTGGAGATTTTAAGTAGCTACTTAACAAATCTTCACATTCCAAATACAGAGTGAGCCTAATACTAATCAAAGTATCCTGTACTGAGACCAAATCATTCTTTTGGCTATTTACTCTTTTCTAATAACCAGATCCCCACTTTTGTGTGAGAATAATCTGATTCAATAACAACAACAATAACAAAACTAATAGCTCTGTATTGACAATATTTTACATTTGGATTGAGATATTGAACTAGAAGTGAAAAAGAAAGAGGGAAGAAGAACTATGTGGTCGCTTCTGATGTAACATTTATTTATATAAACCTTGTCTTATTTCAAAAGGACTTAAGATTGGTGTTTCAATTATCAAAATAAAATATAACCAAATATAATAAAGGTAATCAATGTAATTCAGCAGTGGAGAATAAAATAAATGAATCCAGGAATAGAGAGATTCAAAATTCTTGCAATTTAAGTAAGTCAGTCAGCATCACCTTATATATTAAAGAAAAATGAGAACACTAGTAAATTATATGGAATACTATAGATACCTATTAATATTTATAACAATTTAATAAATGTACACTTTAATAATAAAAATACTTGAGGTTTTGACAGTGAACATATCAGATAAAGCATATATGCTTCTTAGCAGTAGCAAATAATTAGGCTTATTATTTCATTTTATCACTCCTTGAAAAAGTTTTCATTTGTTATACATGTACTCAGTTTTCAAACAATTATGAGCATTTCTGTATCAGATATGCATGTTAAGAAAAGTTAAAATTAAAAAAAAGACTTATCTTGGATTAGAACTGAATCAAAGATGTATTTAATAAAAATTTTGCTACTTGGCAAAAAAAAAAATGAAGCTTCCCTTGTTTATAATACTGACATCATTAGCAGTGAAACTTTTTAAAACATATTCCAAAAAAGCAGAAAAAAGTATATTCCAATTTTAAGATAATATTTTTTCATTTACATTCTTCCACACTTTACATTTTTCATTTTTTTCCTTAAAACCTAACACACACACACACACACACACACACACACACACACACGTCTTCATTCTGGCAAAAATTCTATTCCAAATCAAAAGAAGAAATGTTTGTGTTTTCAATATTTAATTTAAAAATCTGTGATTTTAATGACATATTTAACTAAACGTAAGATTTTTTAAAACAATAGAATAAAAATGCAGGTGTTCTTGAAAATAGTTATCCTTTTTTTTCTTTAGTTATGCATGAATTTTTTTAAAATCACTTTATGGAGGTGTATATATACATACACACTATTCCTCTTTAATTGTTAAGAATTTGTCTGGTGCCTTCTTGAATGAATTCAGAAAGACCAGATTTAAAATTAAGTTGTTTTTTTTTTTTTGTTTTTGTTTTTACTGAGCAAGTATTTTTATGAATAAATATTAGTTTATTATAATATCTTCTGTAAAGGTCAGGCATATAACTTTAGGTTAATAATAGTTTTGTTTGTTTCAAAAAGCTCTATTATAGGATATTTGTAATAAGCACTGTTGCCTAGTACTACATGCTTATAAAATGATACAGCATTCAATAACTATGTCATCAAAACCAGTCACATTATTTATACTTATACCTTATGTAATAATGACAAACAACTTTCCTTTGTTTTTGAATACAGAACAGTATGCCTGTGGCAATGCCAACTTTTTAAGACTTTTATAGGAATTTAAACTACATACAAGTAGAATAACTTTCTTTTATGCATATACCATTCTAATTTTACCAACTCCACTGTTTTGACTAAGAAGGCACAATATTGTTTATGTTGAATATATCATGTTGATAAACATTATGATGTTGCTATATTTATATATACAATCGGAACTGTCTATAATCGATCATGATACTAAATGTTGCCTGCATGTACTACATTGTTCTTTTCAAATAACTCAATATTAAATTTCATTTTCTATTTACTCAATCAGGAAACATGATTAATCAGTATATGCATTCAAATATATTCATCAACTCATGCAATAAATATTTTCTGAGTTTGTATTATGTGCCAGATACTTGTTAGGCACTGAAGATACAATTATAAACAAGACAGACATGTGTCCTGACCCACAAGGAGTACACAGCCTACCAGGTAAGACAGGCCAAAAACAAACAAAAAACAAATGAATGAAGGAATTAGAGGTCACAAAATAAAGATTCAAGGCCAGATATAGACAACACATGTTTTGCTTAGTCCACACATTGTTCCACAAATTTTGTTTTATCACATTAAAAATATGCAACATTTCATAAAAATTTAGACTCATACTTTTTACAAAGGACTTTAGAATATTTCCAACTTTACAGCTCTACTTCCAAATGACCTGGTACCAAATAGCTATTGTCCAATCTAAATGCAAAATGTCATCTCTGGTTAGCCAGAGTCCTTGCAATACCTCACACAGCTTTATAGCAGGTTCATTTACCCATTTACTTACCTGCCTGGTCCCTGTAGCACTTTAGTTTGTAACCCCTGAAGTAGATCTTAATTACAATTTGTGACACATACAATAGAGGGAAAAAAATGAATGAAGTATAAAAACCAGATCTGCTTAATATAGTAGTGCTATGGACAGCATCTCTGAGGGTGCTGACAGTTGAAGTATGAGAAGAATGGAGGACGCAGTGTCTTAGGCAGAAAGTAAAATCAAGTTTGTGTTTTTCATAAAGAAAGGAGGCCAGTGTGACTGGAATATATATATTGAGCAAGAAGGAAAAAGAAATGAAATGAGGTTAAAGACATAAACTACAATCAAATCATGTAAGGTGTTGTAGCTTATGGTAAATATTTGGCACTTATTCTAAATGCACTGGGAAGTCATAATAATCGGATTTATAGTTTTCAATATTACTCTAGCAAAGTTTGTGACTTGGAGCCCCAGGTGGGGCTCTGTGCTGACAGCTCAGAGCCTGGAGCCTGCCTAGGATTTTGTGTCTTCCTCTCTCTCTGCCCCTCCCCGACATGTGTTCTCTCTCTTTCTCTCTCTCTCTCTCTGCCTCTGTCTCTCTTTTTCAAAAATAAATAAACATTAAACATTTAAAAAAAGAAACATTGAGTAACAAATTACATACAGATGAAGAAAAATGTGCACTGATAGCAAACACACCCTAGTAACTTGAACACAATATGTTTCAAAGACCAAAAATACTTAATGGAGTTCCAAGGCTAGTTAAAAAAAGTAGAAGATATGTCTGAAAATATACATATTGTTATTGAAATTTAAAAAAGTATAACTCAAAACAACTAATTATCATATAATAGATTAAATAAGCTTGCATATTGGCTGATACTACACGTTCATGCTATCAAGTTAATGAAGTAGGGTGAGAAAATCTAATAACTGACTAGAACCAAAAATTACATGAAAGTGTACTAGACCACTGAAATACCTTAAAAAAATAAAGACTACATGATTTAAAGGCATCATAGTACAGTGTTCACACAGTACATATAATGAAAGTATATGGAGAAACATATGTTATTGATTTTGTACAGCAAAAATATTTATGCCTGAGAAGACAAAGTCATGTTCAAGTAAATTTTATTTTTACCTATCATAGTCATTTTATGATTGTCTCTTTGTGAAGGACAAACCATTTTCTGCATTAAGACATCATATTCAAATATATGTGGTCCGCCTTCATTCATGGGTCTTAAAAGGCATCACTCTTTCACTACAATATCACTGCAGTGATAGGTTTAAGATAAAAAAAAAAGTTTAAAATATGATTTTGGCAACGAACATCTAAAATAACTTCATCAAGAGGATCCTGGGAAGATGGCGACCGTAGGGGGACGATGGGCTCACCACACGTCCTGTTGGTCACTTAGATTCCACCTACACCTGCCTAAATAACGCAGAAAACCGCCAAAGACTAGCAGAACGGAGTCTCCAGAGCCAAGCGCAGACGAGAGGCCCAGGGAAGAGGGTAGGAAGGGCGGAGAGGCGGTGCGTGCTCCACGGACTGGCAGGAGGGAGCCGGGGTGGAGGGGCGGCCCGCAGGCCAAGCAGAGCCCCCGAGTTTGGCTTGCAAAAGTGGAGGGGCTGGACGGAGTGTTCCGACAGCAAGCGGGACTTGACATCTGGAAGGTTCTAAGCTAACAGCTCTGCTCGGAGAACAGGAGGGCTGGAGGACAACGGGAGGGAGAGTTGTTGAGCCCCGGATGACAGAGCTCAGCTCGGCGGGGAACAAAGGCACTTGCCAGCACCATCTCCCTTGCCCATCCCCCAGCCAAAATCCCAAAGGGAACCAGTTCCTGCCAGGGAACTTGCTTGCACCGCACAAACACCCAAAGCTGTGCTTCTGCGGATCCATCCCTCCGGCGGGTCTGACTCCCTCCCGGTGCCACAGGGCCCCTCCAGAAGCTGATCTCCAAAGGAAAAGCAAGCTGAGCCTGCCCCTCCCGCCCCTGTACACCTTGCCGATCCACCCCAACTAATACGCCAGATCCTCAGCACCACAAGCCTGGCAGTGTGCAAGTAGCCCAGAAGGGCCACGCCACCCCACAGTGAATCCCACCCCTAGGAGAGGGGAAGAGAAGGCACACACCAGTCTGACTGTGGCCCCAGCGGTGGGCTGGGGGCAGACATCAGGTCTGACTACGGCCCCGCCCACCAATGCAAGTTATTCAAGACAGCACAGGGGAAGTGCCCCACAGTCCCACACCACTCCAGGGACTATCCAAAATAACGAAACGGAAGAATTCCCCTCAGAAAAACATCCAGGAAATAACAACAGCTAACGAACTGATCGAAAATGATTTAAACAATATAACAGAAAGTGAATTTAGAATAATAGTCATAAAATTATTCTCTGGGCTTCAAAACAGTATAAAGGACAGCAGAGAATCTCTTGCTACAGAGATCAAGGGACTAAGGAACAGCCAGGAGGAGCTAAAAAATGCTATCAATGAGCTGCAAAATAAAATGGAGACAACCACGGCTCGGACTGAAGAGGCAGAGGAGAGAATAGGTGAACTAGAAGATAAAATTATGGAAAAAGAAGAAGCTGAGAAAAAGAGAGATAAAAAATCCAGGAGTAGGAGGGGAAAATTAGAGAACTAAGTGATGCACTAAAGACAAATAATCTACGCATAATTGGTATTCCAGAGGAGGAAGAGAGAGGGAAAGGTGCTGAAGGTGTACTTGAAGAAATAATAGCTGAGAACTTCCCGGATCTGGGGAGGGAAAAAGGCATTGAAATCCAAGAGGCACAGAGAACTCCCTTCAGACGGAACTTGAATCGATCTTCTGCACAACATATCATAGTGAAACTGGCAAAATACAAGGATAAAGAGAACATTCTGAAAGCAGCTAGAGATAAACGTGCTCTAACATATAAAAGGAGACCTATAAGACTCGTGACCAATCTCTCTACTGAAACTTGGCAGGCCAGAAAGGAATGGCAGGAGATCTTCAATGTGATAAACAGAAAAAAATATGCAGCCGAGAATCCTTAATCCAGCAAGTCTGTCATTTAGAATAGAAGGAGAGATAAAGGGCTTCCCAAACAAACAAAAACTGAAAGAATTCGTCACCACTAAACCAGCCCTAGAAGAGATCCTAAGGGGGATCCTGTGAGACAAAGTACCAGAGACATCGCTACAAGCATGAAACCGACAGACATCACAATGACTCTAAACCTGTATCTTTCTATAATAACACTGAATGTAAATGGACTAAATGCTCCAACCAAAAGACATAGGGTATCAGAATGGAGAAAAAAACAAGACCCATCAATTTGCTGTCTACAAGAGACTCATTTTAGACCTGAGGACACCTTCAGATTGAGAGTGAGGGGATGGAGAACTATTTATCATGCTACTGGAAGCCAAAAGAAAGCTGGAGTAGCCATACTTATATCAGACAAACTAGACTTTAAATTAAAGGCTGTAACAAGAGATGAAGAAGGGCATTATATAATAATCAAAGGGTCTACCCATCAGGAAGAGCTAACAATTATAAATGTCTATGCGCCAATAAAAGGAGCCCCCAGATATATTACACAATTACTCTCAAACATAAGCAACCTTATTGATTAGAATGTGGTCATCGCAGGGGACTTTAACACTCCACTTTCAACAATGGGTAGATGATCTAGACACACGGCCAATAAAGAAGCAAGAACCCTGAATGAAACATTGGATCAGATGGACTTGACAGATATATTTAGAACACTGCATCCCAAAGCAACAGAATATACTTTCTTCTCAAGTGCACATGGAACATTCTCCAAGATAGATCACATACTGGGTCACAAAACAGCCCTTCCTAAGTGGAAAAGAATTGAGATCGTACCATGCATACTTTCAGACCACAATGCTATGAAGCTTGATATCAACCGCAGGAACAGTCTGGAAAACCTCCAAAAGCATGGAGGTTAAAGAACACCCTACTAAAGAATGAATGGGTCAACCAGGCAATTAGTGAAGAAATTAAAAAACATGGAAACAAACGAAAATGAAAATACAACAATCCAAACGCTTTGGGATGCAGCAAAGGCAGTCCTGAGAGGAAAATACATTGCAATCCAGGCCTATCTCAAGAAACAAGAAAAATCCCAAATACAAAATCTAACAGCACACCTAAAGGAAAGAGAAGCAGAACAGCAAACACAGCCTAAACCCAGCAGAAGAAGAGAAATAATAAAGATCAGAGCAGAAATAAACAATATAGAATCTAAAAAAAACTGTAGAGCAGATCAATGAAACCAAGAGTTGGTTTTTTGAAAAAATAAACAAAATTGACAAACCTCTAGCCAGGCTTCTCAAAAAGAAAAGGGAGATGACCCAAATAGATAAAATCATGAATGAAAATGGAATTATTGCAACCAATCCCTCAGAGATACAAACAATTATCAGGGAATACTATGAAAAATTATAAGCCAACAAACTGGACAACCGGGAAGACATGCACAAATTCCTAAACACCCACACGCTTCCACAACTCAATCAGGAGGAAATAGAAACCTTGAACAGACCCATAACCAGCGAAGAAATTGAATCAGTCATCAAAAATCTCCCAACAAATAGGAGTACAGGTCCAGATGGCTTCCCAGGGGAGTTCTACCAGACGTTTAAAGCAGAGATAATACCTATCCTTCTCAAGCTATTCCAAGAAATAGAAAGGGAAGGAAAACTTCCAGACTCATTCTAGGAAGCCAGTATTACTTTGATTCCTAAACCAGACAGAGACCCAGTAAAGAAAGACAACTACAGGCCAATATCCCTGATGAATATGGATGCAAATATTCTCAGTAAGATACTACCAAATCGAATTCAATGGCATATAAAAAGAATTATTCACCATGATCAAGTGGGATTCATTCCTGGGATGCAGGGCTGGTTCAACATTCGCAAATCAATCAATGTGATACATCACATTAATAAAAGGAAAGATAAGACCCATATGATCTTGTCAATCGATTCAGGAAAGGACTTTGACAAAATCCAGCACCCTTTCTTAATAAAAACACTCGAGAAAATCGGGATAGAAGCAACATACTTAAACATCATAAAAGCCATTTATGAAAAGCCCACAGCTAACATCATCCTCAATGGGGAAAAACTGAGAGCTTTTTCCCTGAGATCAGGAACATGAGCTCAGGAACATGACAGGGATGCCCACTCTCACCGCTGTTGTTTAACATAGCGTTGGAAGTTCTAGCATCAGCAATCAGACAACAAAAGGAAATCAAAGGCATCAAAATTGGCCAAGATGAAGTTAAGCTTTCACTTTTTGCAGATGACATGATATTATACATGGAAAATCCGATAGACTCCACCAAAAGTCTGCTAGAACTGATACATGAATTCAGCAAAGTTGCAGGGTACACAATCAATGTACAGAAATCAGTTGCATTCTTATACACTAAGAATGAAGCAACAGAAAGACAAATAAAGAAACTGATCCCATTCACAATTGCACCAAGAAGCATAAAATACCTAGGAATAAACCTAACCAAAGATGTAAAAGATCTGTATGCTGAAAACTATAGAAAGCTTATGAAGGAAATTGAAGAAGATATAAAGAAATGGAAAAACATTCCGTGCTCATGGACTGGAAGAATAAATATTGTCAAAATGTCAATACTACCCAAAGCTATCTACACATTCAATGCAATCCCAATCAAAATTGCACCAGCATTCTTCTCGATGGTAGAGCAAACAATCCTAAAATTCATATGGAACCACAAAAGGCCCCGAATAGCCAAAGTAATTTTGAAGAAGAAGACCAAAGCAGGAGGCATCACAATCCCAGACTTTAGCCTCTACTACAAAGCTGTAATCATCAAGACAGCATGGTATTGGCACAAAAACAGACACATAGACCAATGGAATAGAATCGAAACCCCAGAACTAGACCCACAAACATATGGCCAACTAATCTTTGACAAAGCAGGAAAGAACTTCCAATGGAAAAAAAGACAGTCTCTTTCACAAATGGTGCTGGGAGGACTGGACAGCAACATGCAGAAGGTTGAAACTAGACCACTTTCTCACACCATTCACAAAAATAAACTCAAAATGGATAAAGAACCTGAATGTGAGACAGGCATCCATCAAAACCCTAGAGGGGAAAGCAGGAAAAGACCTCTCTGACCTCAGCCGCAGCAATTTCTTACTTGCCACATCCCCAAAGGCAAGGGAATTAAAAGCAGAAATGAACTACCGGGACCTTATGAAGACAAAAAGCTTCTGCACGGCAAAGGAAACAACCAACAAAACTAAAAGGCAACCAGCGGAATGGGAAAAGATATTTGCAAATGACATATCAGAAAGAGCTAGTTTACAAAATCTATAAAGAGCTCACCAAACTCCACACCCAAAAAACAAATAACCCAGTGAAGAAATGGGCAGAAAACATGAATAGACACTTCTTTAAAGAAGACATCCGGAGAGAAGGAAGATGGCGGCGTAGGAGGACGCGGGGCTCACAGCGCGTCCTGCCGATCACTTAGATTCCACCTACACCTGCCTAAAGAACCCAGAAAACCGCCAGAGGATTAGCAGAAGGGAGTCTCCGGAGTCAAGCGCAGACCAGAGGCCCACGGAAGAGGGTAGGAAGGGCGGCGAGGCGGTGCGCGCTCACGGACTGGCGGGAGGGAGCCGGGGCGGAGGGGCGGCTCGCCGGCCAAGCAGAGCCCCCGAGTCAGGCTGGCAAAAGCGGAGGGGCCGGACAGACTGTGTTCCGACAGCAAGCGCGACTTAGCGTCTGGGAGGTCATAAGTTAACAGCTCTGCGCGGAAAGCGGGAAGGCTGGAGGACAAAGGGAGGGAGAGCTGCTGAGCCCCCGGACGGCAGAGCTCAGCTTGGCGGGGAACAAAGGCGCTCGCCAGCGCCATCTCCCCCGCCCATCCCCCAGCCAAAATCCCAAAGGGAACCAGTTCCTGCCAGGGAACTTGCTCGCTCCGCGCAAACACCCAACTCTGTGCTTCTGCGGAGCCAAACCTCCGGCAGCGGATCTGACTCCCTCCCGCTGCCACAGGGCCCCTCCTGAAGTGGATCACCTAAGGAGAAGCGAGCTAAGCCTGCCCCTCCAGCCCCCGTGCACCTTGCCTACCCACCCCAGCTAATACCCCAGATCCCCAGCAACACAAGCCTGGCAGTGTGCAAGTAGCCCAGACGGGACACGCCACCCCACAGTGAATCCCGCCCCTAGGAGAGGGGAAGAGAAGGCACACACCAGTCTGACTGTGGCCCCAGCAGTGGGCTGGGGGCAGACATCGGGTCGGACTGCGGCCCCGCCCACTAACTCCAGTTATACACCACAGCACAGGGGAAGTGCCCTGCAGGTCCTCACCACGCCAGGGACTCTCCAAAATGACCAAACGGAAGAATTCCCCTCAGAAGAATCTCCAGGAAATAACAACAGCTAATGAACTGATCAAAAAGGATTTAAATAATATAACAGAAAGTGAATTTAGAATAATAGTCATAAAATTAATCGCTGGGCTTGAAAACAGTATACAGGACAGCAGAGAATCTCTTGCCACAAAGATCGAGGGACTAAGGAACAGTCACGAGGAGTTGAAAAACGCTTTAAACGAATTGCAAAACAAAATGGAATCCACGATGGCTCGGCTTGAAGAGGCAGAGGAGAGAATAGGTGAACTAGAAGATAAAGTTATGGAGAAAGAGGAAGCTGAAAGAAAGAGAGATAAAAAAATCCAGGAGTATGAGGGGAAAATTAGAGAACTAAGTGATACACTAAAAAAAAATAATATACGCATAATTGGTATCCCAGAGGAGGAAGAGAGAGGGAAGGGTGCTGAAGGGGTACTTGAACAAATTATAGCTGAGAACTTCCCTGAACTGGGGAAGGAAAAAGGCATTGAAATCCAAGAGGCACAGAGAACTCCCTTCAGACGTAACTTGAATCGATCTTCTGCACGACATATCATAGTGAAACTGGCAAAATACAAGGATAAAGAGAAAATTCTGAAAGCAGCAAGGGATAAACGTGCCCTCACATATAAAGGGAGACCTATAAGACTCGTGACTGATCTCTCCTTTGAAACTTGGCAGGCCAGAAAGGCTTGGCACGATATCTACAGTGTGCTAAACAGAAAAAATATGCAGCCGAGGATCCTTTATCCAGCAAGTCTGTCATTTAGAATAGAAGGAGAGATAAAGGTCTTCCCAAACAAACAAAAACTGAAGGAATTTGTCACCACGAAACCAGCCCTACAAGAGATCCTAAGGGGGATCCTGTGAGACAAAGCACCAGAGACATCACTACAAGCATAAAACATACAGACATCACAATGACTCTAAACCCATATCTTTCTATAATAACACTGAATGTAAATGGATTAAATGCGCCAACTAAAAGACATAGGGTATCAGAATGGATAAAAAAACAAGACCCATCTATTTGCTGTCTACAAGAGACTCATTTTAGATCTGAGGACACCTTTAGATTGAGAGTGAGGGGATGGAGAACTATTTATCATGCTCCTGGAAGCCAAAAGAAAGCTGGAGTAGCCATACTTATATCAGACAAACTAGACTTTAAATTAAAGGCTGTAACAAGAGATGAAGAAGGGCATTATATAATAATCACAGGGTCTATCCACCAGGAAGAGCTAACTATTATAAATGTCTATGCGCCAAATACCCGAGCCCCCAGATATATAAAACAATTACTCATAAACATAAGCAACCTTATTGATAAGAATGTGGTCATTGCAGGGGACTTTAACACCCCACTTACAGAAATGGATAGATCATCTAGACACACGGTCAATAAAGAAACAAGGGCCCTGAATGATACATTGGATCAGATGGACTTGACAGATATATTTAGAACTCTGCATCCCAAAGCAACAGAATATACTTTCTTCTCGAGTGCACATGGAACATTCTCCAAGATAGATCATATACTGGGTCACAAAACAGCCCTTCATAAGTTTACAAGAATTGAAATTATACCATGCATACTTTCAGACCACAATGCTATGAAGCTTGAAATCAACCACAGGAAAAAGTCTGGAAAACCTCCAAAAGCATGGAGGTTAAAGAACACCCTACTAACGAATGAGTGGGTCAACCAGGCAATTAGAGAAGAAATTAAAACATATATGGAAACAAACGAAAATGAAAATACAACAATCCAAACGCTTTGGGATGCAGCGAAGGCAGTCCTGAGAGGAAAATACATTGCAATCCAGGCCTATCTCAAGAAACAAGAAAAATCCCAAATACAAAATCTAACAGCACACCTAAAGGAAATAGAAGCAGAACAGCAAAGGCAGCCTAAACCCAGCAGAAGAAGAGAAATAATAAAGATCAGAGCAGAAATAAACAATATAGAATCTAAAAAAACTGTAGAGCAGATCAACGAAACCAAGAGTTGGTTTTTTGAAAAAATAAACAAAATTGACAAACCTCTAGCCAGGCTTCTCAAAAAGAAAAGGGAGATGACCCAAATAGATAAAATCATGAATGAAAATGGAATTATTACAACCAATCCCTCAGAGATACAAACAATTATCAGGGAATACTATGAAAAATTATATGCCAGCAAATTGGACAACCTGGAAGAAATGGACAAATTTCTAAACACCCACACTCTTCCAAAACTCAATCAGGAGGAAATAGAAAGCTTGAACAGACCCATAACCAGCGAAGAAATTGAATCGGTTATCAAAAATCTCCCAACAAATAAGAGTCCAGGACCAGATGGCTTCCCAGGGGAGTTCTACCAGACATTTAAAGCAGAGATAATACCTATCCTTCTCAAGCTATTCCAAGAAATAGAAAGGGAAGGAAAACTTCCAGACTCATTCTATGAAGCCAGTATTACTTTGATTCCTAAACCAGACAGAGACCCAGTAAAAAAAGAGAACTACAGGCCAATATCCCTGATGAATATGGATGCAAAAATTCTTAATAAGATACTAGCAAATCGAATTCAACAGCATATAAAAAGAATTATTCACCATGATCAAGTGGGATTCATTCCTGGGATGCAGGGCTGGTTCAACATTCGCAAATCGATCAACGTGATACATCACATTAACAAAAAAAAAGAGAAGAACCATATGATCCTGTCAATCGATGCAGAAAAGGCCTTTGACAAAATCCAGCACCCTTTCTTAATAAAAACCCTTGAGAAAGTCGGGATAGAAGGAACATACTTAAAGATCATAAAGGCCATTTATGAAAAGCCCACAGCTAACATCATCCTCAACGGGGAAAAACTGAGAGGTTTTTCCCTGAGATCAGGAACACGACAGGGATGCCCACTGTCACCGCTGCTGTTTAATATAGTGCTGGAAGTTCTAGCATCAGCAATCAGACAACAAAAGGAAATCAAAGGCATCAAAATTGGCAAAGATGAAGTCAAGCTTTCACTTTTTGCAGATGACATGATATTATACATGGAAAATCCGATAGACTCCACCAAAAGTCTGCTAGAACTGATACATGAATTCAGCAAAGTTGCAGGATACAAAATCAACGTGCAGAAATCAGTTGCATTCTTATACACTAACAATGAAGCAACAGAAAGACAAATGAAGAAACTGATCCCATTCACAATTGCACCAAGAAGCATAAAATACCTAGGAATAAATCTAACCAAAGATGTAAAAGATCTGTATGCTGAAAACTATAGAAAGCTTATGCAGGTAATTGAAGAAGATATAAAGAAATGGAAAGACATTCCCTGCTCATGGATTGGAAGAATAAATATTGTCAAAATGTCAATACTACCCAAAGCTATCTACACATTCAATGCAATCCCAATCAAAATTGCACCAGCATTCTTCTCGAAACTAGAACAAGCAATCCTAAAATTCATATGGAACCACAAAAGGCCCCGAATAGCCAAAGTAATTTTGAAGAAGAAGACCAAAGCAGGAGGCATCACAATCCCAGACTTTAGCCTCTACTACAAAGCTGTCATCATCAAGACAGCATGGTATTGGCATAAAAACAGACACATAGACCAATGGAATAGAATAGAAACCCCAGAACTAGACCCACAAACGTATGGCCAACTCATCTTTGACAAAGCAGGAAAGAACATCCAATGGAAAAAAGACAGTCTCTTTCACAAATGGTGCTGGGAGAACTGGACAGCAACATGCAGAAGGCTGAAACTAGACCACTTTCTCACACCATTCACAAAAATAAACTCAAAATGGATAAAGGACCTGAATGTGAGACAGGAAACCATCAAAACCTTAGAGGAGAAAGCAGGAAAAGACCTCTCTGACCTCAGCCGTAGCAATCTCTTACTCGGCACATCCCCAAAGGCAAGGGAATTAAAAGCAAAAGTGAATTACTGGGACCTTATGAAGATAAAAAGCTTCTGCACAGCAAAGGAAACAACCAACAAAACTAAAAGGCAACCAACGGAATGGGAAAAGATATTTGCAAATGACACATCGGACAAAGGGCTACTATCCAAAATCTATAAAGAGCTCATCAAACTCCACACCCGAAAAACAAATAACCCAGTGAAGAAATGGGCAGAAAACATGAATAGACACTTCTCTAAAGAAGACATCCGGATGGCCAACAGGCACATGAAAAGATGTTCAACGTCGCTCCTTATCAGGGAAATACAAATCAAAACCACACTCAGATACCACCTCACGCCAGTCAGAGTGGCCAAAATGAAGAAATCAGGAGACTATAGATGCTGGAGAGGATGTGGAGAAACAGGAACCCTCTTGCACTGTTGGTGGGAATGCAAATTGGTGCAGCCACTCTGGAAAACAGTATGGAGGTTCCTCAGAAAATTAAAAATAGACCTACCCTATGACCCAGCAATAGCACTGCTAGGAATTTATCCAAGGGATACAGGAGTACTGATGCATAGGGGCACCTGTACCCCAATGTTTATAGCGGCACTCTCAACAATAGCCAAATTATGGAAAGAGCCTAAATGTCCATCAACTGATGAATGGATAAAGAAATTGTGGTTT
Source organism: Panthera tigris (assembly GCF_018350195.1). Taxonomy (NCBI): domain Eukaryota; kingdom Metazoa; phylum Chordata; class Mammalia; order Carnivora; family Felidae; genus Panthera; species Panthera tigris. The sequence goes on along the minus strand of NC_056677.1, from coordinate 74,650,475 downwards.
ATATACACAATGGAATACTACGTGGCAATGAGAAAAAATGAAATATGGCCTTTTGTAGCAACATGGATGGAACTGGAGAGTGTGATGCTAAGTGAAATAAGCCATACAGAGAAAGACAGATACCATATGGTTTCACTCTTATGTGGATCCTGAGAAACATAACAGAAACCCATGGGGGAGGGGAAGGAAAAAAAAAAAAAAAAAGAGGTTAGAGTGGGAGAGAGCCAAAGCATTAGAGACTGTTAAAAACTGAGAACAAACTGAGGGTTGATGGGGGGTGGGAGGGAGGGCAGGGTGGGTGATGGGTATTGAGGAGGGCACCTTTTGGGATGAGCACTGGGTGTTGTATGGAAACCAATTTGACAGTAAATTTCATATATTAAAAAATAAAAAAAAATAAAAAATAAAAAAATAAAAATAAAATAAATAAATAAATAAATAAATAAATAAAGAAGACATCCGGATGGCCAACAGGCATATGAAAAGACGCTCAACGTCACTCCTCATCAGGGAAATACAAATCAAAACCACACTCAGATATCACCTCACGCCAGCCAGAGTGGCCAAAATGAACAAATCAGGAGACTATAGTGCTGGAGAGGATGTGGAGAAACGGCAATCCTCTTGCACTGTTGGTGGGAATGCAAATTGGTACAGCCGCTCTGGAAAACAGTGTGGATGTTCCTCCAAAAATTAAAAATAGACCTACTCTATGACCCAACAATAGCACTTCTAGGAATTTACCCAAGTGATACAGGAGTACTGATGCATAGGGGCACTTGTATCCCAATGTTTATAGCAGCACTTTCAACAGTAGCCAAGTTATGGAAAGAGCCTAAATGTCCATCAACTGATGAATGGATAAAGAAATTGTGGTTTATGTACACAATGGAGTACTACATGGTAATGAGAAAGAATGAAATATGGCCCTTTGTAGCAACATGGATGGAACTGGAGAGTGTGATGCTAAGTGAAATAAGCCATACAGAGAAAGACAGTTACCATATGGTTTCACTATTATGTGGATCCTGAGAAACTTAACAGAAACCCATGAGGGAGAGGAAGGAAAAAACAAGAGGTTAGAGTGGAAGAGAGCCAAAGCATAAGAGATTCTTAAAAACTGAGAACAAACTGAGGGTTGATGGGGGTGGGAGGGTGGGGAAGGTGGGTGATGGGTATTGAGGAGGGCACCTTTTGGGATGAGCACTGGTGTTATTTGGAAACCAATTTGACAACAAACTTCATATATTGAAAAAATAAATAAATAAAATAACTTCATCAGAATTGATTTTTAATTTATTTTTTATTGAAATGTAGTTGACAGAATTCTACCTATTCTTTTATTTGTTTGTATTTTTGTTTGTTTCTGTTTTTTTTTTTTTTTTTGAAATTCTACCCATTCTTTTTTTATTATTTTTTTTTTAAGGTTTATTTATTTATTTCGAGAGAGAGAGCAACCATGCATGAGCAGGAGAGGGGCAGAGAAAAAGGGAGAGAAGGAATCCCAAGCATCCTCCATGCTGCCAGCACAGAGCCTGACATGGGTTCAGTCCCACAAACTGCAAAATCATGACCTGAGCTGAAATCAAGAGTCAGACACTTAACTGTTTGAGCCACCCAGTTTCCCCTAATTCTACCAATTCTTGATGTCCAGTTTAACTATACTTACTTTTTTTTTGTTTACCCAAACATAGGAAAAGTTAGAAGAGGTTAACATTCTACAAGTTATTATCTTACCTTCATAGGACACATGGTAGATGGTATAGGGATAACTTTGTATTACTAGATAAATATTGTAGCATAGTCTTCCTGCCCCATTTCATCTTACTCCATTTTGGCAGTGTGTCTTTTTTAATGTTCATTTATTTTTTTTTGGGGGGGGGGAGAGTAGAGAGATAGAGTGCACAAGAGAATCCCATGCAGGCTCCATGCCCAGCACAGAGCCCAACGCGGGGCTTGATCCCACAACCATGAGATCATGACCTGAACCTATATCAAGAGTTGGGCACTCAACTGGTGGAGCCACCCAGGCATCCCCTGACGTCTAAGATGTTGAAGCAGTTTTATGATGTATCACATTCACGCACCTGACAAAACCACAAAGCTATTTATTCTCTCAAATAGTACAAGAAGACAAAAATGCTGTTGTGTAAAACCTCTAGTTTGATTTTGCAGAATATTCAAAATATGTTTTCCCTCATAGATAAGCAAAGCAAAGTATAAGCTACAGAAAATGTGTAAATATATCTTAGGTGTTTGACAGGCATTTAAGAGCCCACGTAATTTGCCAAGCCATTTGCCAAGCAGGTAGCTCTTCTGTAAAGAAACTTATTTGCAAAAAATAAAAATAATTGAAATAATAATGAAAACCAATGGGCTCTACTACTAATGAATTAACTTTTAGGAAATTATTGAATTTCTTTGGGTCATCCACAATTCCCTCTCCATTGTTTAAATTTCTTACCTTTTCTAATAAAGTTACTTCCATTAATGTGGAATATCTACACCCAATACTATACACCAAAAATTTATGCCATATAAGTAATTTGTTTTTGATAAAATCGGGTTTTACCAAGTCACTTTGACTTTTTAAATAATTTATCATATTTTCTCAATACTGCATTACAAGCAAATAAAAAATACACATGCCTAGTTTGCACACAGAAGTGCAATACATTTTGGAATGTGACAAATTTGAAATAAATCTTGGCTCACGTTGACATCTAGATAAAGTTACTGAACCGAAGAGAGAATCAAGAAACAGCTTTTTTTTATCATCTTTTTGGATTATTAGCATTAATTCAGTTTCAAGAAGATGCAGAGGGGTGCATTGGTGGCTGCATGAGATCTCTTCAACATAAAAACTGTAAGCCCACAAGAAAGGAAGAAGCTGGAATATACACATTTATTCATTCATTGGTAAGTATTCTTAAGACTTTAAAAGATATATGTTTAATTTCTATTCTTAAGCACATACATGGAGGAGGGCTTTGAGGTTGGGAGCTGGTCAAACAAGACTTCCTACAAATGGAGGAGATAATAGCTTCTTCTTGCAACTGAATTAATGCTAATGTATTAATATTTGTTTTGGCCTCCATTACTCTTAAAGTCAGAATGGATAGATGAGATAATCCAAAAAGATGATAGAAAAGGCTGTTTCTTGATTCTCTCTTCAAGTCAGTAACTTTATCTAGATTTCAACGTGAGCCAAGATTCAAATTAAAACTATTTTTCAATTAAATCAAATGTTACAGGCTGTAAGGGAAACATACCTTCAAGATCGTATATGAGTACAAGATAATTTGATGGGTTAATCCCAGTTTTAGGTAAATTCTCAAGAGGAATTTAAAATATCTTCAAGTATACTATTCTAAGTGTTAAAAAGTGAAGTGTTCGGCTTATTGAAATACACATCTGCAATTCTTACAAAGCGTATTGCAACAGAGTAATATTTTTAATTTTAAATTATATGCAACTATCACTCAGAGAAACTCTCTGGAACTGAGACTATACAGCCATTAGATACTCCTAGAGTATTAACATTACCTGATAGAGATTTCATAGAAACCTGTCCTTCTTGTTAAACATATATTTTATATTTTTCCTACTTGAAAGTAAAACAATAAAATTAAAACTTTATTACTCTTACACAACCTGTGATGCATGAACAACTTACTTATAGTTCTTTATTCAATACATATTAATTGTCTAAGTAAGGAAATTTTAATCTATATAGATAAATATAATACAAAGCAGTGATAAAAATGAGTGATAAATGGTAGTAGAATTCAATGAATAGAGAGGTCACTTCTAGCTACTATGATTTAGGAGAACTCAAGGGAGAAGTTTAACTTTAAACTTAGAAGGACAGATGACATTTTGATAAGAGTGTAGATGTTGGAGAGTAATAAATGAGAGCTCTCAAGATGGGGCTTGTAAATCTAAGACAGAAGGAAAGAAAAAGAAAACCACAGGGTGTTTAGACAATGTCTAGAAAATAAGCTTGGATGAGACAAAGTGTGTACATAGAAGGAAGAAGAAGCAGAAAATATAATGAGAATGTGGAGAACCTTGAGTAACTTTGATTTTTGTCCCTGAGGAAAGTGAAGAGCAAAAATTTTAAAAGTTTAAACTTGTAAAACACCTCCCACCTTTTTAATGAAGACAGTAAGACCAAAGCCATAATATAGAAAATAGTCAAAAGTGCAGCTATTGTGGTTAATGGAGGAGTAGTACCCTTTCCTCTGTATCAAACCCACATACACTCAGTGACCTTCCTCAAACATTTAGCATGTGAAAATAGTTTTAAAATATCTCTTTAAGCTAAAAGTTGCCATTATAGGTTCTTGTATAGTAAAATTGAGCAATAAAATAAGTGTTTTACACAATTTACTGCTACTGATAATCCTTTGCACCAAAACCACAAAATCTATATCATTTTCTTCTTGAAAATTAAATAATTTACACTGAAACAACTTGAATAATTTTTCAAGGAATCTTCAAATTACCAACTTAAACAACTAATTATCATTAGAAGTCAGAAGTCTTGATAAAAATAAATAGGAGGAAAATAGATGAACAAATTAATAGCAAAGTTTTTTCTTAACTCATTATTAAAGGTTTAGTAATAGTGGGCTAAATTCCGGCAGGGAATAATATGATGAAATAAAAGAGAAAAGTAGATAATTTTTTAAATAATATAAGCAAACAACATATGAAAATGGCATATGACAACATTACAATAAATTTCCATACCTAAAATATAAACATTCCTATTTTAATTATCTACATGAATGATGGTAAGTAGCAATTATATAATCAAAATGATTAATATATTAATTCATTTGCATTTTTGGAAGAAAAAAACTAAATACCAAATATTGCTTAAACATTTTAGGAAATAATTTCTTTTAAAATTTTAAAACAGTATGACACTATATTAATTTTAAATTAATATTTAAGGGGCACCTGGGTGGCTCAGTTGGTTGGGCGTCCGACTTCAGCTCAGGTCATGGTCTCACAGCTTGTGAGTTTGAGCCCTGCATCAGGCTCTATGCTGACAGCCCAGAGCCTGGAGCCTGCTTCAGATTCTGTGTCTTCCTCTCTCTCTGACCCTCCCCTGCTCAGGCTCTGTCTCTCTCCTTCAAAAATAAATAAACATTAAAAATTAAAAAAAAAACTAAATTAATATTTAATTTATTATTTAATATTTCTTATCACAATCTCACTCTACCTCCAGATAGTGCCTGTTTGTTAAGCCTCTTCCAAAGCCCACCATGATGTACGTGTCTTCTGGACAAATAACACATATCTTGCCTGTCCTGATCATTTGCAGTTACCATCTCATACATATCACTTCTACTGAATTATAAGCTCCATAAGAGTATGGATTATATCTTATATACCTTCTTTTGCATTCCTCACAATAACTGGTGGAGTGATAATCATGGCAGTTTAGTGAAATGAGCATTAGAATGAGGGTTGCAAAATGGATATTAGCACCAGTTCTGTATGTGATTTGGAAAAACTATTTTATCTTTCAGTATTTTAATTTTAATCTTTGTAAAATGATAGCATTGGGCTATATGACTTATTCAACTTAGTGAGTCTATGAGTAAAGAACACTGGATGAATATATGATGATTGTTTTTTTTCTTGTGTATTTTCCTCCTTATACGCTACCTTAAAATTTTTAAAAATATAGAATATTGATTATAACTTCAGGAAATATGCTTTCATAAGTGGCATTACATTTTTGAGACTTTATATAGAGCTCATTTGAACAGTTTCTAATAGAGAGGCAACTAAAATTTTATGAAAAAATTCCTTTCTTATCAATAGCTAGAAACATTAATATAGAAAATTTCTAGGTAGATGTATTTTTAAAAATTACTGTTACTACAAATACTTAGGTGTCTCAGGAAAAGACATGCTAACCTTCTAAGCAGTTAAAAAAAAGAGAGAAAATTATTTTTTGTTTTAATTTAGTCTCAAGTGATTCAAATCCAGCTCAGAACGTTTAAAGCTAATACAAAGCTTACTTTCATATCGTACAAACCTACAGAGAGAATGCCAGTAATAAAATGTGATTAAACTAAATCCGACTCACTTTAATCTTTGTTTTGTCAAAAAACCTAAGAACTTAGGCACGCTCTTCAAGTTAAAATATTTGCTGTTTGTAGAGCTACCAGAGTCTCAGAACAACCCAGAGGCTGACTGAAATTGTAGGTTAACCTACCTTAAGATAGGTTATCTGGATGCCCTGGTCCAACTAAGAAAACAAAGCAGAACATGACAGGGATATTTGGAGCTTTCAGGATTATGAAATATTCTGAAATTCAATTTTTTCCCTTTTTTTAAAGTTTATTTATTTATTTTAAGAGAGAGAGAACAGGGGAGGGACAGAGAGAGGGATAGACAGAATCCCAAGCAGGCTCCATGCTGTCCACTTTGAACCCCACAAGGGCCTTGGACTCACGAATTGTGATATCATGACCTGAGTCAAAATCAAGAGTCGGATGCTTAACCGACTGAGCCATCCAGGCACCCCTTTGTTTTTTAGATGTCTAGTCTATATTGGCATTTGTATTGTGGATTCTTAATCTCAGATTTTATTTTTCTCTTTATTTGAAAGATTCTAAGATTTCTTATTTCAGCTGAATTACTTAAGCTACCTAAAATATTCTCTTTCTTTTTAATTAACTTGAAATCTTAATTTGTTTTATCCACAAGCTTTGAAGTATAAGTTTAAAATTAAAACCTTATTTAATATATGATTGATTTATAATAAAGACTAGTCAATCTACTAAAAATAGTTATTTCAATTATGAAGTAATTTTTAGAAAAGATTAACTGCTCAGAAACATTTCAGCTCCATTAATCAATAGCTAAATTATATAGTGTCTTCTTCAATAAAGGGAACTTCAAAGGATAACTTCATAATATTATAAAAGTGATAATGGCAAAATATTTTACATAGAATTATTCACTATTTAGAAGATGCATGGCATGATCACAATCTTCTTGTACTTGTTGAGGACTGATTTCTGTACTACTATACGATCTATTCTGGTGATTCTCCCATGTGCACTTGAAAAGAGTATGTATTATGCTGTTTTAGGACGGCATTTTTTTAAGTTTGTTTATTTACTTTGAGACGGGGGGGAGAGAGAGAGAGAGAGAGAGAGAGAGAGAGAGCATGAGAAGAGGAGGAGCAGACAGAGAGGGAGAGAGGGAATCCCAAGGAGTATCTCCACACTGGCAGCATGAAGCCCAACTCAGGGCTCGATCTCACAAACCATGAGATCATTACCTGAGCTGAAATCAAGAGTTGGACACTTAACCAAATGAGCCACCCAGGCACCCCTGGATGGAATGTTCTAAATATATCTGTTCAGTCCATCTGGTCCAGTGTGTAATTCAAAATCATTGTTTCCTTGTTGATTTTTTGCTTGGATGATTTATTTGTCCATTGAATTAAGTGGGGACTTAAAGTCCCTTCTATTATTGTATTATTATCAATGAGTTGCTTTTGTTTGTTATTTTTATATGTTTGGGTGCTTCTTGTTGAGGACATAAATGTTTACAATTCTTAGATTTTCTTGTTGGATTATCCCCTTTATTATGATATAGTGCCTTTCTTCATCTCTTGTTACAGTCGTTGTGTTAAGGTCTAGTTTGTCTGATATGAGTATTGCTACTCTGGCTTTCTTTTGACATCCACTCATATGGTAAACATTTATCCATCCCCTCACTTTCAATCTACAGGTGATTTTAGGCTAAAATGAGTCTCTTATAGGTAGTATGTAGATGAGTTTTGTCTTTTATCCATTCTGACATAACTATGACTTTTCATTAGAACATTTAGTCCATTTAAATTCAAAGCAATTATTAATAGATATGAATTCAGTGCCATTTTGTTACTTATAAAGTACTTTTTCTGCAGATTTTCTCTGTTCCTTTTTTGTCTTTGTCACTTTTAGTCTTTCCTTTCCACTCAAAAAGTCCTTTATCTTATTTCTTGCAGGGCTAGTTTAGTGGTCACAATCTCCTTCTAGTGTTTGTTCTTTTCTGGAAAACTATCTCTCCTTCTATTCTACATGATAGCCTTGCTGAATAGAGTATTTTGGCTGGATATTATAGATAGATATAGATATAGATATAGATATAGATATAGATATAGATATAGATAGATATACACAGATAGATGGATATATAGATATATAGATATACACAGATAGCTAGATATAAATAGATAGATAGATAGATAGATAGATAGATAGATATAGACATATATATCAAATAAAATGAATAAAGAAAACTACAAAAAATACAGCAGCTGTCTGTCTCACAAATATGTAAAATTTCTAAGCTGCTCATGGAGATTTAGGCTACGGATCCCATTAAAATCAAAGGGTGTCACACATCTCAATACCAGTGAACACCTTAGAAAATGTAAGTGACATCTTGTTACTATAGAGTTAATTCAGTATTTGAATTAAAAAAATAAATTACTAAATGTTAAAAAGATTATTTTCTCCAATTTGAACATTTTATGTTAATATATTAATGAACAGGTTATTTGAGAAAGGTCCAATTCTACTATTATGCATTTGTATTATACAATACAAATATATATTGCACTATTGTATCATAAACTTAGTAAGGGATATAATTACTTACTAAATATTAATGCAGGTAAATTATTTATATTAGGATATCTTTGATAAAAATATACAGTATACAACTTTCAACTTTGTTCAATATACTCATCTGTATTACACTTGCATAAATTACTGAGACTGCAAGCACATTTACAATATTAATAATGAAAAAGATAAAATACCTAGGAAAAATATAACTGGAATTTTGCAATCGTCATAAGGAAAAACTTTATTTTTATTTTTATTTTTACTTCATATATATATATATATATATATATATATATAATTTATTGTCAAATTGGTTTCCATACAACACCCAGTGTTCATCCCAACAAGTGCCCTCCTCAATGACCGTCATCCACTTTCCCCCACTCCCCCACTCCCTATCAACCCTCAGTTTGTTCTCAGTATTTAAGAGTCTCTTAAGGTTTTCCTCCTTCCCTCTCTGTAACTTTTTTTCTGCCTTCACCTCTCCCTTGGTCTTCTGTTGATATTCTCAGGATCCACGTATTAGTGAAAGCATATGGTATTTGTATTTCTCTGCTTGACTTATTTCACTTAGCATAATACCCTCCAGTTCCATCCACGTTGCTACAAATGGCCACATTTCATTTTTTCCCATTGCCAAGTAGTATTCCATTGTATACATAAACTGCATCTTCTTTATCTATTCGTCAGTTGATGGACGTTTAGGCTCTTTCCATAATTTGGCTATTGTTGAAAGTGCTGCTATAAACATTGGGGTACAAGTGCCCCTATGCATCAGCACTCTTGTATCCTTTGGGTAAATTCCTCGGTGCTATTGTTGGGTCATCGGGTAGAATTATTTTTAATTTTTTGAGGAACCTCCACACTGTTTACGAGAGAGGCTGCACCAGTTTGCATTCCCACCAACAATGCAAGAGGGTTCCGTTTCTCCACATCCTCGCCAGCATCTATAGTCTCCTGATTTGTTCATTTTAGCCACTTTGACCGGCATGAGGTGGTATCTCAGTGTAGTTTTCATTTGTATTTCCCTGATGAGGACCGACGTTGAGCATCTTTTCATGTGCTTGCTGGCCATATGGATGTCTACTTCATGTCTTCTGCCGATTTCTTCACTGGATTTTTTTGTTTTTTGTTTTTTTGGGTGTGGAGTTTGGCGAGTTCTTTATAGATGTTGGATACTAGCCCTCTGTCTGATATGTCATTTGCAAATATCTTTTCCCATTCCATCGGTTGCCTTTTAGTTTTGTGGATTATTTCCTTTGCAGTGCAGAAGCTTTTTGACTTCATGAGGTCCCAATAGTTCATTTTTCCTTTTAATTCCCTTGCCTTTGGAAATGTGTCGAGTAAGAAATTGCTGCGGCTGAGGTCAGAGAAGTTTTTTTTCCTGCTTTCTCCTCTAAAATTTTGATGGCTTTCTGTCTCCCATTCAGGTCCTTCATCCATTTTGAGTTTATTTTTGTGAACTGTGTAAGAAAGCGGTCTAGTTTCATTCTTCTGCATATTGCTGTCCAGTTCTCCCAGCACCATTTGTTAAAAAGACTGTCTTTTTTCCATTGGATAATCTTTCCTGCTTTGTCAAAGATTAGTTGGCCATACTTTTGTGGGTCCAATTTGGGAGTCTCTATTCTATTCCATTGGTCTACGTATCTGTTTTTGTGCCAATAACATACTGCCTTTACGATTACAGCTTTGTAATAGAGGCTAAAGTCTGGGATTGTGATACCTCCTGCTTTGGTTTTCTTCTTCAATATTACTTTGGCTATTCAGGGTCTTTTGTGGTTCCATACAAGTTTTAGGATTGTTTGCTCTAGATTCGAGAAGCATGCTGGTGCAATTTTGATTGGGATTGCATTGAATGCGTAGATTGCTTTGGGTAGTATTGGCATTTTAACAATATTTATCCTTCCCATCCATGAGCAGGGAATATTTTTCCATTTCTTTGTATCTCCTCCAAATTCCTTCCTAAGCTTTCTATAGTTTTCAGCATACAGATCTTTTACATCTTTGGTAAGGTTTATTCCTAGGTATTTTATGATTCCTGGTGCAATTGTAAATGGGATCAGTTTCTTATTTGTCTTTCTGCTGCTTCATTATTGGTGTGTACAAAGGCAGCTGGTTTCTGTACATTAATTTTCTATCCTGCAACTTTGTTAAACTCATCTATCAGTGCTAGCAGTGCTAGCAGACTTCTGGTGGAGTCTCTCAGGTTTTCCATGTATAGTATCATGTCATCTGCAAAAAGTGAAAGCTTGACTTCATCTTTGCCAATTTTGATGCCTTTGATTTCCTTTTGTGTCTGATTGCTCATACTACGATTTCCAACACTATGTTAAACAACAGCGGTGAGAGTGGACATCCCTGTCATGTTCCTGATCTCAGGGGGAAAGCTCTGTTTCCCCATTGAGGATGACATTAGCTGTGAGCTTTTTTGAGAATTTTTGCATCCATATTAACCAGGAATATTGGCCTCTAGTTCTTTTTTTCTTTTTTTTCTTTTTGTCCCCTGGGTCTCTGTCTGGTTTGGGAATCGAAGTAATGCTGGCTTCATAGAATGAGTCTGGAAGTTTTCCTTCCCTTTCTATTTTTTGGAACAAGTTGAGAAGGATAGGTATTATCTCTGCTTTGAATGACTGGTAGAATTCCCCAGAGAAGCCATCTGCTCCTGGATTCTTATTTCTTGGGAGATTTTTGATAACTGATTCAATTTCTTCACTGATTATGGGTCTTTTCAAACTTGCAGTTTCTTCCCCTTTGAGTTTTAGAAATGTGTGGGTGTTTAGGAAGTTGTCCATTTCTCCCAGGCTGTCCAGTTTGTTTGGCATATAATTTTTTCATAATATTCCCTAATAATTGCTTGTATTTCTGAGGGATTTTTGTAATAAATCCATCTTCATTTGTGATTTTATCTATTTGGGTCCTCTCTCTTTTCTTTTGAGAAGCCTGACTAGAGGTTTATCAATTTTGTTGTTTTTTTTTTTTTTTTTTTTTTTTCAAAAAAACAACTCTTGGTTTCATTGATCTGCTCTACAGTTTTTTTTTTTTTTTTTACATTATATATTGTTTATTTCTGCTGTGCCTTTATTATTTCTCTTCTTCTGTTGGGTTTGGGGTGTCTTTGCTTTTCTGCCTCTATTTCCTTTAGTTGTGCTGTTAGATTTGTATTTAGGATTTTTCTTGCTTCTTGAGAAAGGCCTGGATTGCAATGTATTTTCCTCTCAAGACTGCCTTCGCTGCATCCCAAAGCATTTGGATTGTTTCATTTCTTTTTCATTTGTTTCCATATATTTTTAAATTTCTTATCTAATTGCCTGGTTGACCCATTCGTTCTTTAGTAAGATGTTCTTTAACTTCCATGCTTTTGGAGGTTTTCCAGACTTTTTCCTGTGGTTGATTTCAAGTTTCATAGCATAGTGATCTGAAAGTGTGCATGGTATCATCTCAATTCTTTTATACTTATTAAGGGCTGTTTTATGACCCAGTATGTGATCTATTTTGGAGAATGTTCCATGTGTACTCGAGAAGAAAGTATATTCTGTTGCTTTGGGATGCAGAGTTCTAAATTTATTTGTCAAGTCCATCTGAACCAATGTATCATTCAGGGCCCTTGTTTCTTTATTATTTCTCTGTCTAGATGATCTGTCCATTGCTATAAGTGGAGTATTAAAGTCTCCTGCAATTACCACATTCTTATCAATTAGGTTGCTTGTGTTTGTGATTAGTTGTTTTATATATTAGAGGGCCTACAAATTCTGTGTATAGACATTTATCATTGTTAGCTCTTCCTGATGGAGACACCCTGTAATTATTATCTAATGCCCTTCTTCATCTCTTGTTACAGTAATTATTATCTAATGCCCTTCTTCATCTCTTGTTACAGCCTTTAATTTAAAATCTATTTTGTCTGATGTAAGTATGGCTAGTCCAGCTTTCTTTTGACTTCCAGTAGCATGATAGATAGTTCCCCATCCCCTCACTTTCAATCTGAAAGTGTCCTCAGGTCTAAAATGAGTCTCTTGTAGACAGCAAATAGATGGTTCTTGTGTATCTACTTTTGTATGTTAAGGCCCGTTTATCCCTAGCTGCTTTCAGAATTTTCTCTTTATCCTTGTATTTCTCTAGTTTCACTATGATATGTCGTGCAGATCAATTCAAGTTACATCTGAAGGGAGTTCCCAGTCCCTCTTGATTTCAATTCCTGTTTCCTCCCCCACATTGGGGAAGTTTGCAGCTATGATTTGTTCAAGTACACCTTCAGCCCCTTTCCTTCTCTCTTCTTCTGGAATTCCTATGATTCGGATATTGTTCTGTTTGATTGCATCACTCAGTTCTCTAATTCTCCCCTCATACTTCTGTTTTTTTTTTTAATCTCTCTTTTTCTCAGCTTCCTCTTTTTCCATAATTTTATCTTCTAACTCATCTTTTCTCCCTTCTGCCTCTTCAATCCAGGCTGCGCCCGCCTTCATTTTATTTTGCAACTAATTTATAGAATTTTTAATTCATCATAACTATTTTTTAGTCCCTTAATCTCTATAGCAGTAGATTCTCTGCTGTCCTTTATGCTTTTTTTGAGCCCAGCAATTAATTTTATGACTATTATTCTAAATTCTTGTTCAGTTATATTGCATAAATCAGGTTTGATCAATTTGTTAACTGTCGGAACTTCCTGGAATTTCTTTTGAGGGAATTCTTCTGTTTCGTCATTTTGGCTTGTTTTCTGTCCCTTATGTGTTTTAAGACCTTTTGTGTGCTCACTTCCTGTAAGCACTGCTATATCAAAGGAAGTTCATACACTGTCTAGTGCCTGGCCCTCCAGGTGGTGTTTGTTCAGAGATTGTTATTTGCTCTCTGATGTTGTGACTTTGGTTATTTATTACCCTACTCCTAGTGGCATTTTTTACCTTCCACCAGGTATGCTTTGATTGCTTCTTTGTAGTTGCCCTGTAAAGGAAAATAGATAGACAAAAAAGAGACAAAAACATGCAAACACACAAATAACACAAACAAATAAACAAAAACAAAAACCTAAAGACTAAAACCAAAAAACCCATAAACACTGACTCCGAGAACAGGGTGGAGCCTGGCCCTCCAGGAGGTGTTTGTTTTTTTTTTTTTTTCTTTCTCAGAGATTGTTACTTGCTCTCTATTGTAACTGTGGTTATTTTATTACCCTACTCATAATGATGTTTTGGACCCTCTATTGGTGTGCTTTGATTTGTCCTTGGAGTAGCCCTGTGAAGTAAAACAGGCAAACAGGAGCAACAACACACTAACACAGAAGCAAATAACACAAACAAACAAATAAACAAAAACAAAAAACTAAAGACTAAAAAACAAAAAACCCAAAACACTGACTACAAGTAAAGAAAAGGGTGGAGCTGGTCCTGATGGAAGAGCACATAGAAAGAGAGAAATGACAGGAGTTGGGGAAAAAGAAAAAAAATAAACATTGACTAGGCAGAGAGACTACAAGTTTTAATCCAGAGAGAGAGAAAGGGAAATAAAGAAGGAGGTGGGGAAAACGAAATGAAGATAGTTACCCAGACAGAGAAACTATATGGCTTGATTACTCCAGAGAGAGAGAAAATAGTGTAAAGAAGGAGGTGTAGAACATGTATCAAAACAATGGTTTAAAAAAATGTCTGTTTAGAGAGACCAATAAGCAGAGTAACCAGCCTTGGGGAGGGAAGAGATAAGGAGGAGAAATGGGAGGGGGGGAAGAATATATCTATATATCCAGAATTGACCTAGAGTTAATCCAGGCAATGCTGCATTGCTTGTCATAAGGAGCTTTCTGCAGGGTGTGTTCAGCTCCCATGGATAAGCAGTTACCCAGCGTGAAGGGGTGTGGTTTGGCTTACTCTGGACCCACCTCCACTATGGGCCCTGGGAGTGACCTCTGAGGCCCCTCCTTGGTGGTGGTGGTGGGGAAATGGTGATCCCCCAGTCTCTTCTCCATGAGGCCCTACCCAGTGGACTCCGTTTGATTCGTCCTCATTGTGCTGCGGGTGTAGACGGGATGGTCCTTCTCCGCCAACTCCCTTGACCCTGCACTTGGCTAGGATTCAAAGTCCCACTCCTTGCACTCTGGCACTGTGGAAGCGCCTCTCCCGGTGGTGATATATGGACCTGGGTGGTTTTGTGCCACCGCACTTCAGGAGAGAACAGCGTTTTCCTACTGCAGACTCAGCTGTCCCCCTCGCAGATGCAGGCAGACACAGGCAGGCTTTGTCTTTTCCCACAGCACTCCAGGGAGACGGCTGCCTTTTCCTAATGCAGACTGCACCCTCTGCCCAGGCACTGAGCCCAGGGATGGCGGACACAGGCAGGTTTTGTACTATCGGGCAACCATCCAGGGAGGGAGCCACTTTTTCCAACTGTGGACTGAGCCCCTGACCTACCACCGCACCCAGGCCCCTGGCTCCCCTCCTCCCCAGGTGTGCAAACAGGAAGCCAGCCCCAGTCCGAAGAAAGCCCCACAGTTAGAGATAGAGTCCCTCTCAGTCTCAGTCCGAGGTCTTTCTCCTGTCCAGATAGGGTCCTGCACTTCCCCATCTGCTCTTTCTCTTCCCTTTGTCTCTTCGCAGAAGCGGGTCCTTCCCCTCCGTGCCCACGTGACCTTTTTGTTTTTTATGTCCCCCAGTTTTCAGTTACCCAATTATCTTTTTGCAGCTTTCCCACTTTCTTCCTAGTAGATTCAGTCTCTTTTCCTCCCAGGCTCTGGTGTTCAAAGTCCTTAGGCTTCTACACTTCTTTGTTTGAGAGACATGGGAAGTATGGATCCCCCTACTTCTCTGTCATGTTGGCTCCCCCCTCTTCTGCCAGGAAAAACTTTAAAACGCTTCAGGACACAAACATAAACTGAAATAAAGGAAAGACATGCTGTAATCCTGCCATTGCATCACCCTAGTGAAAAAATGAGGAATAAACTAGTGAACTAAATAGTTATATATTTCTTTTGATACTAATGTAGATATTATAAGAAAAATCTATGATAATAATCCTAATTTAATATTAAATTTGGTGTAATCCCAAAAACAATAGTAACATTTTTCTGGAACTAGAAAAATTGATTCTAAAGTTTATTTGACCCAAATTGATTCCTAAAGTTCATTTGATCACACTTCTAGGAATATTTATGAATGATATCTGTGCAATGTTATTTTTTATAGCACTATCATCTTAAAATTGTAGCTAAACCCCAGTATCCATCTATAAGAAATTGTTTATAACAATTAGGATTAAGTCTATGAATATTTGCTTATATCTACATAAAATAAATTCTGTAATAATACATAAGAAGCTAGTGAAAGTGGTTATCTACAGAGGCAAGGATAAGTGGGATAGACAGGGATTGGTGTGTAAGTCTTCTAGATGTGTACCTTGTTACATGGTTTTGAATTTTGACCATTCAAATACATTACTTATTCAAACTCCAGAAACTAAATTTAAAAAAATGAACACCTGAAAAAAGGGAAAGCATACAGAGTATACATTCTATCAAGTGCTGTAAATGGTAGTCCTATCAATACGGCAAGAAATTTTTTTTTTATTTAAATTTTTTTTAATGTTTATTTCTGAAAGACAGAGAGAATGAACAGGGGAGGGGAAGAGAAGAGGGGAGAGAGGGGGACACAGAATCTGAAGCAGGTTCCAGGCTCTGAGCAGTCAGCACAGAGCCCAACATGGGGCTCGAACTCGTGAAGAGCAAGATCATGACCTGAGCCAAAGTCGGACGCCCAGCAGACTAAGCCACCCAGGGGCCCCAATGGCAAGAAATCTTTAAAAACATATTTGTTTTAACCAGATTTTGTATTAATCTATTGAATTCAGCCATCATTTGTCCTTGGTTACTTGTAACTTGGAGTTTCTTTTCAGAGAAATTAAAGAAAAGATAATTTGTTTTCACCTAAACATCATACCATAGTTCACACTGCTATTGGTTTTGATGACTATCAAAGGTAGTATAAATCCCTGGACAATATTTTTTAATAT